>NW_024070194.1:78717675-78816537 GCF_014754425.2 Oryx dammah
ATATACATATACATATACATATACATATACATATACATATACATATATATATACATATATATATAATCAGGCTTCCCTGGTGGCTCGGATGTAAAGAGTGATAGTTCCTCAATCATGCCTGACTCTTTGCAACTCCACGGACTATAGCCTGCAGGCTCCACTGTCCATGGCATTTTCCAGGCAAGATTACTGGAGTGGGTTGCCATTTTCTTCTCCAAGATGTAAAGAATCTAACTGCAGTGCAGGGAACTGGGGTTTGATCTCTTGGTCAGTAAGACGCCCTGGAGAAGAGAATGGCCTCACTCCAGTATTCTTGCCTGAAGAATTCCACAGACAGAGGACAACAAACTGTGGAAAATTCTCAAAGAGATGAGAATACCAGGCCACCTTACCTGTCTCCTGAGAAACCTGTGTAAGGGTCAAGAAGCAACAGTTAGAACCTAACATGGAACAACTAGTTTAAAATGGGAAAGGAGTATGAAAAGGCTGTATATTGTCCCTTATACTGTCACTTATTTAACCTATATGCAGGGTACATCAAGTGAAATGTCAGACTGGATCAATCACAACCTAGAAACAAGATTGCTGGGAGAAATATCAACAACCTCAGATATGCAGATGATACCATTTTAACAGCAGAAAGCAAAGAGGAACTAAAGAGCCTCTTGAGGAGTGTGAAAGAGGAGAATGAAAAAGCTGGCTTAAAACTCAACATTCAAAACATTAAGATCATGGCATCCAATCCCATCACTTCATGGCAAATAGATGGGGAAAAAGTGGAACTGGTGACAGATTTTCTTTTCTTGGGCTCCAAAATCGCTGTGGATGGTGACTGCAGCAATGAAATTAAAGGATGCTTGCTCTTTGGAAGGAAAGCTATGGCAAACCTAAACAGCATATTAAAAAGCAAAGATGCTGCTTTGACAACAAAGATCCATAGAACCAAAGCTATGGTTTTTGTAGTAGTCATGTGCAAATATGGGAGTCTGACCACAAAGAAGGCTGAGTGCCAAAGAATTGATGCTTTCCAATTGTGGTGCTGGAGAAGATTCTTGAGAGTCCCTTGGACTGCAAGGAGATCAAACTAGTCAATCCTAAAGGAAATCAGTCCTGAATATTCACTGGAAGGACTGATGTTAAAACTGAAGCTGCAGTACTTTGGCCACCTGATGCGAAGAGCTGACTCACTGGAAAAAAAAAAAAACCCTGATGCTGGGAAAGACTGAAGACAAAAAAGAGGGCAACAGAGGATGAGATGGTTGCATAGCATCACTGACTCAATGGACATAAATTTCAGCAAACTCTGAGAGATAGTGAAGGACAGGGAAGCCTGGCATGCTTCAGTCCATGGGATTGCAAAGAGTCAGACACAACTGGACCACTAAGCACAGCAGTATATATAGACATAGATAGATGTCTATATAGACATATATATCAGAGAAGGCAATGGCACCCCACTTCTTGCCTGGAAAATCCCATGGACGGAGGAGCTTGGTAGGTTGTGAAGGCACAACTGAGAGACTTCACTTTCACTTTTCACTTTCATGCATTGGAGAAGGAAATGGCAACCCACTCCAGTGTTCTTGCCTGGAGAATCCCAGGGACGGAGGAGCCTGGTGGGCTGCGGTCTATGGGGTCACACAGAGTCGGACACGACTGAAGCGACTTATATATGTTAGCAGCAGATATATATATGTTAAGCCCAATTGCTTCTGTGGAAACCACAATCTGTTTAGACTCACACAAGAAAACTGGTATTTGTCAAATTAAAAATGTAAGAAAAATTTTTAATTATCATCTCATGGATACCAAATGATATAACTATGGAATTTTTCTGTCTTGACCTGCCTTGGGGTTAGCTAGTTAATTCACTTTTCATTTGGTTAACTAGTCACTTCCAAGGCAGCCATTAGTTATCCTGATTGCCCATCTTCTACAGAGGAGATGAAAGAACGTGGCCAGAACAAGCATAGATTTGGTTGAGGGTTTCCCTCAGATCTGCTTATGCTTGTGTGTAACTACTTCAAAACAACAGGTAGGGCTCTGGATGTAAATAGGAAATCAGTAATGAACAGACAAGGAGAAAGAGAATGAGAAAGATGAAGCCATCCTTACAAGGTTTTACTCTTTAAGGAAGAACAGAAGGGAAAAGGTAGGGATGGATGAAATAAATGAAGAGGACTCAGAGGTCCAAGCCACAAGCTATATAATAAATCTTCATGTGGGTATACGATATACAGCTTAAGGAATATGATCAAAAATATTGTACTAACTTTATATGGAGACAGGTGGTCACTTAATTTATCATGGCGATCATTTTGTAGTGTACACAAATTTCAAATCATTATGTAGTACACCTGAGACTAATAAAATTGTTTGTCAACTGTATTTTAATTTAAAGAAGAGGGGAAAAAAGAGAAGAGAGCAAAAAAACAACACATGTCTGCAGGTCGACTGCCCCATGAGCAGGCATCAGTGGTAGTGAGTGGAATGTTTTTAGGGGAGGAAGGTATTCAAAATACACATCTCTCTACTCAGGAGTCTGCTGATCATCTCATGGTGGGTGGCAAAAATTGCCGAAGAACCTAAGTCATTTGATATTTTTTGTCGGCAGTTCTACAGGATTCTCCTTATGTGCATGAGTTTCATCTTCAGAGTTTGATATATACAAAAAACTAGAAGCACTTGAACTTAACAACAACAACAAAAAAAAAACACGAGACCCCAGATTCCAGTTTCCTCATTTAAACATCACTAACCTCATTTCTTTACAAATACAAACAGCCTCACATTAAGAAAAGTGAAGCTTCCCAGTTCTTTGCTTGTGCCTGGCCCTGTACACCCATCATTATTCAACTCTCAGTTTAAAATAAGCCACAGAACATTTTACCAGCAGAAGTTAAGCCATTTTATTGATGGAAATGTTGAATTGCTTCTCCTTGTCTACTTCCAAGAATAGGACATCTCTAAACAAACTGGATGGGAACACATGCAAATTTCCGATCAATACCCACCTTTGAAAATTCACAAGGTCTCTTGTCAACAGCCCAACATACAGTGTATCAGATTCCCACTTACCTTTTTAACATCTAATAATTAAAGACAATCTGTCAGGACTCTTACCTCTGTGTAGGGGAGGAAGAACCAAGTGCAGGGAGCTCTTAACCTTGCTCTTGAAGACCATTGAGAATATAACACCCTCCAAAACATGTCTGGGCTGATGATGGTTCTACTGGGGGGAAAAAACCAATGTTATTCTTTCTCATTCTGCTTTGGAACTGTAATAGATAAGTTTTCCTGGTGTCATGACTATTACCAAAGAAAAATTATCATGTATAATGTAACAATACCTTGTATCTATGTAAAATCTCTGCTTCCAAAGCTCAAAGCACTTTCATGAAGGACTAGCTCGTTCGATCACCTTTGTCCTCACTGTGGTATGGTGAAGCATGCATGTAATCCTCGTGTGCAAGACAGGAAACCAGAAACAGAAGTTAGGGCAGTGCTCAGAGGTTGCGCAATCGAGTCAACGATGCTGCTGGAACTTTCTGCCTTCATTTGCTGGGCTGCTTTCTCTTCTCCTACAGAGATTCCGAAATGTATAAATAAATTCATCTGACACTTCTCTGAAATGAAGAATAATAATGTTTACTTAAGGGAGAAAAAATATTTCACTTTCTTCAATTCAGTTCAGTTCAGTTCAGTCTCTCAGTCATGTCCGACTCTTTGAGACCCCATGAATCGCAGCACGCCAGGCCTCCCTGTCCATCACCAACTCCCAGAGTTCACTCAAACTCACGTCCATCGAGTCAGTGATGCCATCCAGCCATCTCATCCTCTGTCATCCCCTTCTCCTCCTGCCCCCAATCCCTCCCAGCATCAGAGTCTTTTCCAATGAGTCAACTCTTCGCATGAGGTGGCCAAAGTACTTTAGCATCTCATAAAATGCATCCTGTTGAAGGGCCTTAAAAAGATGGCCTGATCCCTTATTTCTAGATGAGGAACACTTGTGACCTGGAGGACCACCACCTGCACACATGTAGAACAGAGCTAAGAGCTAGCAGAAGAGGTGGAGATAGGAGTTTCAAGTGTTAATCCAGCTTCTCTGAAGAAGGCCACCAAAGCGCATAATGCCAGGTATAATAATGCCACACCAGACACTGTAGGTACAATTTCCCTCTTAGTCGTGCATCTACCTGTAAGGAAGGTAACAGCACTCCCACTTTACAGACAAGCAAAGTGAGTCTGGGAGGTCAAATTACTTACACAAGGACTTAAGTCAGGCCCAGAAGCGGCAAACTCTACAGATAATCCCATAAAGGAGAAAATCTATGCCCAGAAGTCCTCAAAAGATAACCTGAGTAATGCAGAATTGTAGGTCCCATATAAACATTCTTGGATCCACATAGTACATTTAATCATAAAAAATTGCTGATATTCACCTCCTTTCAACCTATAAAAAGGAATAATTCAAATGATTAGAACTATCACTTTGGGGATTCCTGAGATGTTCTTGGGGAAAAAGATCTCCTAAGTATTAATACTAAGAATAAAGTCAGGCACTGCCTTTGAAAGCACGATTGTGGGCTTGAGATGAAAGTCAGGCTGGATAGAGAATTGTAATTCAAAAAATTCCCCAGTTCGTAAGTAGCTTAGTGAGAAAGGGTGTGTTCCCACCACTGGAGCAGAAACTTCCTTTCCCAAGCCCTTCTAGGATTTTGCCCTTCCTGTTCATCTCTTCCGATCAAATTCATCCTTTAGGTAAACACAGGAGGGATTAGAGACCTTTAATTGGCTTTGAGGACAAAAATGGTAATCTGAGATGCCTGGGCAGGAACTATCTTGTGTCTTGTGGGAGAGAAGTGGGGAGAGAAAGAGAAAAGGAAAACTCTGCAGTTTGACAGCCTGTTCCCAGCCATAGCAGAGAGTGTTCAGGAACAGGCAAGGTTAAGTCATTCATCCAAATGTGGCTGTGAGCTGCAGGCACGCCATCTTGGATTTCTCTGTCCACTCTGCTCTTTCTGTGTGAAGTAGGCAATGGCATCCCAGAGTCTAACTCAGTGGCTTTCACACTTTGTTGTCATTGTTTAGTCACACAAGTCTGCCTGACTCTTTGTGACCACATGGACTGCAGCATGCCAGGCTTCCCTCTCCTTCACTGTCTCCCAGGGCTTGCTCATACTCATGTCTGTTGAGTTGATGATTCCATCCAACTATCTCGTTCTTGCCCTCTTCTCCTTTTACCCTCAATCTTTCCCAGAATCAGGCTCTTCTCTAATGAGCCTGCCCTTTCTATCTGGTGGTCAAAGTATTAGAGCTTCAGCTTCAGCATCAGTCATTTCAATGAATATTCAGGGTTGATTTCCTTTAGAATTGACTGGCTTGATCTCCTCACTGTCCAAGGGACTCTCAGGAGTCTTCTGCAGCTTTAGTATAATCTCAATATCTCCTGGGGCTTTGAGGGATAGGGTAGGGGACCTAGAGATTTTGGTTGGGAAGGTCTGTTGTCGCTCCTAACAAATTCCCATGAGATGTTGATTCTGCTGGTTCAAGGAATACACTTTAAAAACCACTGGCCTAACCTCTGGCTATACAATTCCATTCTATCTTCCTGCTACATAATTTTCTGGGCCATGTCTGCACAGACAGAATCTATACAGGATGCAGGGAGGAGAATCCATAGAGATGATGATGTCTGAAGGTTTGTAATAATGGGTACTGTAACACTGGCTTTGGTACAAACCAACTTGTAACACAGCCGGCGCAGTGGGACTCTTGGTAATGATAGTAGCTAACATGTATTCACTAGCCAATATGTGCCAGGCAGTATCTCAAGTTTCTACTCATATTATCTTTGAGATACATGGACTGTTATTACTCCTGTTTTATAAATGTAGACTCTAAGCCTCCTTGGGTTAGTCCTATGGTCACTCAACCAGAGAATGGAGGAGTTAGGTCCAGGCCCCATGGCTCTCTAGTGCTATACACGGTACTTCCTGAAGCCCAGAAACATTAAATTAGGAAAAGAGACATCCGCCTCCAGTGCTCTTTGATAAAGGAATAGGGTGAATGGGTGCCCATAGCTCTTTCTTCATTCTACTTTCTTGTCTTCCAGGGTAAAGCAAACATTCCCCTCTGGCCCCATTTTCTCCCTTAACTTCACCTGCTAATGCATGGGAAATGCCTCATAGGTTAAAGTGTAGGAGATAAAAGAAGGGGATGCCCTGCTACCAGACATGGGTTCTTAGATTATTTTTCCTTATTGAAACAAACACCTAATTCCCTGTAGAAACATCATCCAGTATTGGGAGACTCTGGCCCTGGAAATGTAGTTACAGTTTGGAGCTCCAAAGGGAGTTGATTGAAAGGGATTGGACACCTTCTTGCTTTTATGACACCCACTTCTTGCATTGTCTATCTCATCTCTTTGTTGTTAGGGGACAGGGGGTTGGAGATTGGAGCTGCAGAGATACCAGACTTTTATCTGAATGGAGATTGGTTTCACTGTTACTGTTCTGGCTTTGATATGTTCCTTAACTAGTCTCACAACTTGCTCCTTCCACCCTGCAGTTTCTATTTTATAGCTTAATCCAGGACCTGGCTTCAGAGAGGTCAGTTGCCTGGGATTACAAGCTTCTAAAGTAAGAGTTGAGAGAGCTTCTCCTCTAATAGGAAGATACTGAGCTTTGCCTTGGAGTTGGGCCTCTGCTATACAAAGTTCAGGTGCAACATCATGGACCTAGGGATCATCATAGGCTAGGGATCGCTAGGAGCACTGGCCATACTATGGCCATGCAGTTACAGAAGAGTGATGTTCACGCCTAATTGTGTCCTGAGACACCTTTTCACTGGACTAAAGGTCCACTAAGCTGTGCCACTATCTGCTTCCATCTTCCTGTCCCTTTTACTTTCCCTGGTGAATAATCAGGGGATGCATTAGGCCCAAACCCATTGCCCTTCATTCTGCACATTTTCAAACTTGTTCAAATTTCTCCACATTAAAATTTCACATGCCCTTTGACCTAGCAATAGCATTTCTAAATATTTATTCTATAGATATACTGCACATGTGAAAAATGAGATATAATAGAATTGCCTGTAACAGCAAAATATTGGAAACCATCTAATCCATCTGACTCATCATTAAGGAGCCAGCTAAATAAATTACAGGTAATTCATACAATGGAATGATATGCAATCGGTAAGAAGAATTAAGCAATCTACTGGTACCAACATGGAGCACACCATCAAAATGTTCTAGTGAAGTAAAAGAAAAACCAAAAAAGATTGCAGTTTAGGGAGGTGAGGGGTCTTGTCCAGGGTCCTATATTTGCATTAGATGCAGCATCTTTGACTCTTTCCCTCCCCAAACTTCTCCTTAGTCCTTATCCATTGGATGTTTTACTCCAGCATATAAGTCAGATTTCCCTCACTACCCCCTCATCTAGAACCTGTACCCTCTTACTCTCTTCTGTGCCTTCTCTCCAACAAGCTGCTGGACAGTTTCACCTACACTAACTCTCCCTTCTTCCTCTACCAGCCTCCTGAATCTTGTTGTTTAGCTTCTGTCCCCACCAATCCACAGAAAGTTCTCTCCTTAAGGGCACCTATGAGCTGTGATGGGCAAACCTCACAATAAAGCCATTTTTCACTTTGTCATAAGACATCCATGCCTCCATGATACCCTTCATACTTGCTCCTTGGCCATCTTCAATGAACGACCTGCCTCTTGGATTTCCTTCTACTTCTCTTACTGCTTCCTCTCAGTCTCTCCTTGTCAAAATCCTCTTCCTAATCCCACTCTTGAAATGCTTGTTCTCTGAATCCCTCTTGTCTCACTGTAGACATTTTCCTGGGCTCATCTGTTCCTATTCATTGTATTACCACCTCTGTACCAACAGCATCCAAATGTCTTTTCTTCAGCATTAGTTCTTACAGTGATCTGGAACCCAACCTCCAACTTCTTGTATCATCACTTGGATATCCCTCTGGCACATCAAACTCCATATGCACAAAAATCTGAAGGCAACATCTTTTTTCTCCTGCAAAGCAGCTAGCAGCTTCTCTAGTGTAGAGAACAGTAATATCACCCCTTTCCTAGTCACCAAAGGCTGAAATCTTAGTGTCATCCTTAATTGATGCTTCTTCATAAACTTCATATCCCATCAGTCACCAAGTCTTAATGCCTCCATCTCTGAAACACCCTTCTAATCTATACTGTTTTCTTTATTCTCAGAGCCATTATCTTAATTTAGGTCATTAGTATTGCTCCATATTCTATTACAACAGTGTCCTAGCTGCTTTGCCTGCCTCTTTATCTATGACCCCTCCAACGCCTACCATTCAGTAACCCTACCTTTTTTTGAAGTCCTTTTGATGACTCTGAGTAACCTTGAGATGATATTTCGAGTCTCTTCCATGATCTACAAGTTCTCCCTGATCGTCCCTTTCCTATACTTTCAGCTTCACTTCCTGCTTCTCCCCCACCTCCACCCAGTTTGAACAACTTACAGTGCCCCAAAGTCCCAGCCATCAGCCCCACTAAGTGCTAAACGTGCTATGACCCCTGCCTGTGGCGCCCTTCCCTTCCCCATCCACCTGCCTGGCTTCTCTCCATTCTGCAAACTCAGCTTAGTCAGAACCTCCTTTGGGCGTTCCCACCATAGTTTTCCTCACACCAATTTTAGCTGAGTTAGCTACTGTTCATCTCTACCTAACCCTCTATTCTTCTTTCATTTTTAATGCTTCATGTGTGCATGCATGCAAGTCACTTCAATCATGTCTGACTCTTTGCGACCCCATGGACTGTAGCCCACCAGGCTGCTCTGTCCGTGGGATTCTCCAGGCAAGAACACTGGAGTGGGCTGCCACGCCCTCCTCCTGGGATCCAACCCATGACTCTCACATCTCCTGCACCAGTAGGTGGATTTTATCTTACCAGTAGCACCAGAAGCCCCTTAATGCTTCATGCTGCACTACAAAGAGGAATTATCTCTGTTTTAGTTTATCTTTTCTTCTCCCACAGTTACTGTTCATTGTGAATAAGAATTACTTTTCATTTCTATTTCTAACCCTAGGGCTCTGTAGTGTCTTTCACATAGTTAGTACCTAGTTCCCAGCAAGTGATTAACAATTAGGATATCATCCTTCCGGTTTCTAGAACAGATATTCTTTACACTGTCCCTAAAATAATAATTGATTGATTGAAAAGGAGGTCTATCCACAGTCACCAATGGCTTGTAAAACACGAGCTTGTTCCTCACATGACACAGAAATGGAACTCTGCAAGTCTTGCATGATTCCAAAGACCTGATCACTGGAACTGTGTTTCAAGAACTGATTTAATTCTGATCTGTGTCCTAAGAATTAAGTTATTCATTCAAGTACTTATATATGTTGGCTTCTGTTTACTGGTTAAAACTGGAGATGTCCCTCCTATCCAGATGAACTTGGCCAAGGTCCTTTTCAGGGGTGACATTGGAAACCATTCCCAGATTCAATTGCGATTTGTAACAATCACTGAGCTGCTAAGAATCTGACTCTGTGGTTCACATCAAGAAAATTCCTCAGCTGACTGGCAGGTTTGCCGAGAAAAGTCCTGGTCCTTGAGAACACTCTCAATTGTGTGTCAAGTCACAGATGAAACACTTGCTGGGAGAGGTCTCTCATCCCACCTCTTCCCATATTCTTCCAGCCTCTTCATTTGTCAGTGAAATGTCAGGGTCAGTGAGCTGATAAATCATGTATAGATTCACTGGAAGCTTGTATCATTTCCATTTCCAGATTTCATGACATGGGATCAACTTGTAGAGGAAACTGCTTTAGAGGAAAGCTATGTGGGGGCCTCAGTAATGAAAGCCATTCAAGCAGAGGCCAAGATGGAATTGTATGACAGAAAATTGAATCATAAAACAAATAGAAACCCCCTACAGAGTCCATTATAAGCTCCAGAAGTTAATTTGTACATAGATTTGTTTAGAACTCAAAGTTTATTTTCCCAAACAACCTAAGTTACACATCTTGAATCTGTTCCCCAGCCTTTTACTGGGTATTTAATGCTCCTCCGTATAATTCTGATAGAACCAAAGAATCATCTGCCATATTCAGCACTGTGTATATGGGCAACTATATGGTGAGTCCAAATTCCAGCGAGCAAATTATCTGATTTTTCCACAATGCTTGCAGGAGGAGAAACCATGATTGAGGAGAATGGAGAAGAAACCCCCAAGACAGGGCAAAGGGGAGTTTGCATGAGCTCTAGACTGCTGGACTGGGGAAACAGTTTCCTGCAGCCAGTCACATCCCAACCAGGCATTTGTACTTCAGGAGGCAGTGCATGAAGCAGAAAGGAAATTCCACAGCATCAGACAGACCCAAATTGAGGGACATTCCACAAAATAACTGGCCTGTATTCATCAAAAATATCACAAAAGACAAAGAAAGACTAAGAAGCTCTTCCAGATGAAAACAGACTAAAGGCAACATGGGATCCTGGATTTTCTGTTACTGTAAAGAATATTATTAGGACAGTTGGGGATCTGAGTGACGTCTTGATAGTAGTCCCGTGTCAGTGTTAATTCTTAATTTTGATAATGGCACAATGATTATATAAGAGAGCGTCCTCGTTTTCAGGAAATATGGAAATATGCACTAAAATATTTAAAGAGTCATTAATTATACAAGTTATCTGCAACCCTTCCTGGAGGAATATATATGTATACAAGAAAGGAAAGAGAAAGCAATACCACAAAAAAAAAACCAAGAGCGAAAGAAAGAAGGAAAGAGAAAGACAGAAGGAAAGGAAAGAAGAAAAAGAGAGAAAGAGGGAGAGAAAGGATGGGAGGGAGAATTGGTCAAACACTGATGTAAAGGGTGTACAGTACAGCTGCAAATTTTCTAGGAGTTTGAAATTACGTTAAAAGTTTTTTGAGATGCCACCATGTTACTCTAATTCTCAGTCATGGAGGCTTGGGAGCCTCCCATGCTTTTTACATTTTTTTCACTTGAGTAGCAACAGAGCGATGCTACAAGTCCTCCAGGGATGAGGCCACCCCTTAGAGCATGTCTTTGCCTCTGGTTTTTCTGCACTGAGCTGGCTCCTGGTGGGAGGGCAGAGCCAGCCGAGCTGCCTGGAGCTGTCTCCTAGGGACCCGCAGTCGTGAGTCTTCTGAACAGACCCTCCCACTCTGAAAGCCTGAGCAATATTCAACGACTTCACCCAGAACGTTGGCTGAGCCTGTTTGACTTGGCGTCCTGTAGTTTTATTCTGCTATGCTTGGATAACTGTGGATCTATTTACAGCTTTCCCTGTTGCCTGAGAATGTGGCTTTGAGACAGTGTCATAAGCAATTCCCAACATGAGTCTAATGATTTTTTTATGATTCGTAGATTTACTCCTGGGCCTTTCACTGCCTCCTCTCCTGCAGAGTCATCTGTGCCACAGGACCCCACTGGTCTCATCACCCCAACAGCTACCCAGACCGCCGCCCTGGGCCTTCCCTCCAGCAGCTATCATGGTGAAATGCTTGACACGGCCCTGCTCAGGCTTGTCCACATGCCAAAATCAACATGCAGTACGTACTTTGGGGTTTTTTAGAGCTGACCCCAAAATATCTATTTACCCAGATGTTGACATTCTCATGAGTAATGGGCAAAGCTCCGAGGACACACGGTTGATGGCAGAGCAGAATTCGGAATCCCACTCAGAATATTGCAGTGGGACAGGGACATAGACGTCGTCCATTTCAACCATCATATTTTAAGATAAGGAAAATGGGGCTTCAGGTGGTGAATAACTTGCCCACCGAGAACGGCATTGGAATCCAGGTCCTCCGTTCGCCACATGAGTTCCTTTTGACTCGGCCAAAGCAGTGAATGCCCTTGGGTGAGGCGGCCCTGGGAGCCTGAATTATTAGGTGGGTAATGGCAAAGGCAGCGTCCCAAATACATACTTTGGGATTAGAGATGTTTCCAAAACCTTTTTTCAGAGTCCTACATGAAGAAACCTCAAACCCAGGATTCCAGCCAAAACAATCATTTTCAAGTCCCTCTGAAATCCTGGATGGATGTTTAACCAGGCAACATACGAGCTGACTCCCGTGGCAGGCACGGGTCTCAACAGAGCTCTAGGGCCTTCGCTGCAGAGCGGGTGGATGTGTGTGTGAGACTGAACCATACACAGTAGGTCATGTGCAGTTATCTATGGGATGTGTGAGGGCAAGAGGATATGAGGGAAACTTCTGAAAAGGAATGCAGAATGATGTTCCCCATATTCACTTGATTCAGTTGTTCCTCACAGCTTACAAAAAAGCTTACTGAGAAACTCTATAGCGAAATTTCCAGAAAAATATACTGGAAAAGGGATAGTTCACTTTCCCTCAGGTCCTAGTGCCAAACAGGAAAAAGGAAACTATTAACTCACTCATTTATTCACTCACTCTCTCAATCATTCATTCACTCATTTTTGAGTCTCCACCCTCAAGAAGCTCACACTTCTAAAGTCCTTAATACACAAAGAGCTGATACAAACAATAAGAAAAAAAGAAACCTAATAAAATGTTGACCAAAAAAATATACACAGGGATTTCACAGAAAAAGAAATGGAAAGATTGGCTCAACATATGAAAGGGTACTCACTATCACTGGGCATCAGAGGAATCAAATTTAAAAAGTGATATAGCATTTTTAGCCCCCTGTTCAGTTAAAATTTAAAATACTGATAACATCCAGTGTCTTAAGACTGTAGATAAAAGGACTGTGGATCCTACTGGTGCTGGGAATATAAATTGAGGTACAATTTCAAGAGAGCTATCTGGCAGTAGCTATCAAAAATTTGTAACGCATACTCTAACCCTATATTTCAATTTGCAAGATGGTTCCCTCTCCTGCGAGGCAGTGTTCCTTCCCCCTTCTAGAAATAAGAGCAAGAGTAATGCTGGGGAATCTCCCCCTGCCCCATCTTCAATTCAGGTTACTAGGGAGTGTGTTCCTAGGCCTGGCCAACAAAAGCATTACATGCCTCCTGACACAGGAATTGGTTTGGGGATGGGTGTGTGAATCAAAGTGACACAATCTGGGGACATTTCCTAAGATTACTGAAAGAAAATTGCCCTCTGTTTTCCAATGGGCTTACAGTGTTGAGCGGCACAGCATAGAATTCCTGGCTGCCACTTTGCCGCTGAAAAGGCCTTGGGAACGGAGCACCACAGAGGACAACAGCAGTTGGGGGTGAGTGGATGGGACCTCTTGAGCCCCAGCAGCTGATTCTAAGGCCAGATCTACCATCTCCGCCCTTAGGTTTGCTTTCTGCTTAAACTGGTTAGGGTGTTTTCTCTTACAACTAAAAAAATCCAAGCAGAAACTCTTATCCGCAAGATGACTAACACATGTACAAAGACATGTACACAGTTATTGTAGCATTTTCTTTTTTTTTTTAATTTTTTTTCTTGACTGTATTTGTTAAAACAGTACTTTGGAAATGCTCACATATTCTTTTCCCCAATTTTTTTTTATTTATTGTAGCATTTTCTATCAGAGAGGAAAAAGTATCAGCACCTTAATCATTCATCAATAACAGAAATGTTTAAATAATTATAGTATATCCAAAATATATCCTGGAATATAAAGGTATATTATTAAAAAAAGAAGCAAGTCACAGTACAATATGTATGTGATTTCAGTCATGTGAAATGGCCTATGTAGGTATGTGGCAGGAATTGGTAATGAAGGAGGCTTTAACATTTTATTCTTTTTTTTTCTTTATCATTTCAAATGCTTATAAAAAGAAAGGGGAACCCAAACACAAATAATAGCATATTCGAAGGCAAGTCAATGCTGAAAGAGTACACTAAAATGTCTCAGGTCAGGTTCCTTTAAAGCCAACCATGAGCAAAGATGGGGCAGTTTTGTAGAAAAAGAAAAACAATGTATCACCTTTTAAAATTAGAAAGATACTCAAAGACAGTTATGGTTTGCACACAAGACTAGTCATAACTAGTATGTAACATGTAAAATAGATCACCAGTGGGAACTTGCTGTGTGACTCAGGGAACTCGAACTGGGGCTCTGTGGCCCTTCTTCCAGACCCTCAAGCTCGCACATAAGGGGCCTGTAAGAATCCCCCGGCCGCCCTTGCCCCTTCTCCCCCAGAGTGCTAATAGCATCCCGCGGTTGTCCCTGGTTCTTCAGTGGTTCACTCTCAGCTTCCTCATCCCTGCTCTGTGAGCGGGCTCTTCATAAAGCTCTCTGCCACTCAGCCCTTTGAGCGATTCCTGCAGGAACCCTAGTTTCTACAGAAAACTAAAGATTGTTTCTGAGGTTGCTTGGTTAGATTTCATGATCAATTGGACATGTGCCTGAGAGGCTGGGAGAAGGAAAAAATGCGGACTCCCAGGCTCCAGCCGGCAACACGTAGTCGGTGGTGTCAGAAATGAAGCCAAAGAGTTGCCTAGGAAACACCAAGCGGAGAAGCAGCAGAGGAGAGGGTGGGCAGGGTCACACACAGGTGAGTTAGCATCGAGGCTCTGCTGACTTGGGTCTCCAGGTGGAGATGCTGCCATTGGAATTCAGGCATTGGAGTCAAAGCTAAAGAATGGAATTGAGGTTGGAGACTGATTCGGAAGAATGAAAAGTCATTTTTAAATAAAATCTCAGGCAAAATTTGCCACTTACACCGACACCCTTTTTTTTTGCTCCTGTTTCTCCCTCAGCCCCACCCCGCACCTCCTCCTTCAACCAGACTCCCCACATCTCCACCCACGTCTACCCTTCTATTTTCAAGCCTCCCCCTTTATCATCACCAAAGGTTTTCTAGTTTCCAATCCCTCAGAGGCAGGAGTGCTGTTTTCCAAAATGGCAATTAACTCCTGTGACAAATTATCTCTTCCTCATGTAAAAATGAACTCACACATAACTGTTCCAAGGGAGGATTTGTACATTTCAAAGGACAACGGCTGGACCACCGATTGGATAATGCTTGAAATTCTCATTTCTCAAAACAAGATCTTCCTGCTCTGGAGGAGACAAGACAGTATTCCTGGGAGTGTTCAGGGCTGCAGGATGAATGTGGCCCATCTTCCTGGAACATCAGCTTTATTCAAAGATTTAAGGGTAGGTAACCTTTTTAAGTTAAATAAAACATGAACATGTTATGGAAAGGATGGAAATTCCTAGCAATTTTTAGGATAAAACATAAGCCTCCAAAGCATTCCCCACCAAAAGGTTCACATTGAATTTGACCTGCTCGTGGGGGTCATTGTGAGAAAGCTGGGCTAAGTCAGTGCTTCTCTGAGGACTGTGCCAAAGATGGGAATTTCTGGACATCAGAGGACAAATATTTCAGAACCAGCCAGACTTACGATACCCGCATAAATCATGCCTCATTGGCCCACCCAGACATCATACACCACAAGCCTATGCCCGAAAAGACTGTTCCTCATTTAGCTGCCTTTCCTGGCTTTGGAACTTGGTGCATAAAATGCCTTTCAGATGATGTAAATGCGTCCACTACAAGCCTTCTTTAGGTTTTTCTATCATACACTGGTTTAAGTATAATATATTTGCTTTCTGCCTGAAGAGAACATATCCTGGTTCCAGAAAAATCTTCCAAAGGAGAGGAAAATAAATGCACACACCAACTTCTTGAAACATTTGGCACCTGCCACAACCGCCAATAAATCTAAGCGGGACAGCTTGACATTTCCTCAAACAAGACCCCACCTCTCAAAGAACATTTGTCCCAACATGAAAAACAATACAAGGCCAGCTGATAGAATGCAAAACATGTTCCCTTGTCTAACCGGAGAAGCAAAAACAAAATAATTGTTTGCTTAGGCAGCAATCTGAACCAATCTACAGTCCATGAATATCACAGTCCTATTCAAACAGCATCAGCAGTAACCTCCAAAATCTTCAGATTAGAAGAGAGGTCTCCTGGTGGCTCAGATGGTAAAGCGTCTGCCCACAGTGCGGGAGACTCGGGTTCAAACCCTGGATTGGGAAGATCCCCGCCTGGAGAAGGAAATGGCAACACACTCCAGTACTCTAGCCTGGAAAATTCCACAGACTAAGGAGCCTGGTAGGCTACAGTGCATGGGGTCTCAAAGAGTTGAACACAACTGAGCGACTTCACATACACTGCCCAACGTTCAAATTTTTGAAACCCACCTGTCCTAAGAAAACTGTACTCTGATCTTCTTAAGCACTGGAGATGCCTGAATGAAGGCGGGGGGAGCTCATTGCCTCCTTTTTTACTTTGTAAAAACAGTTGTCAGTTCCGGCCTTAGAAACAATTCAACTTATAAACAATTTAATGGAGGTTTCCTGTCTCCTCCTTTCCCCTTTAACATGGAGCCTTCCTAGACTGTTTCCAAAGGAGGCCTCAGCTCTCCGCTCTCAGCCCCCACTCCCACAGGCCCTCCTCCTCTCGCCACTCAGTGGCTGCCAAGTGCTCCCAAAAGGAGGAGGACAGGATGCGGCCGAGTCCCTAGAGTCTCCCAAACCAAGGAGCTGCCTCACCAAGGCTTAGCAGTTGGGGCCTCAGCAGCCTCTGAGCTCTCTCATTCCAGTTCAGCCACGAGGGGTTCCAGGAAGTTTTCTGATGACCTAGGGAGATAACCGTTCTTTGGAACATGGCTTTATAAGAAAAATGCTTCCAAAGTTCCAAGGAACTTTTGGAACAGGACGTTTCCATGTGATAGGTCTCTGATGTACATGATACACTGGAGGCTTACACATGGTTTCCATAGACCCACAAGATATGGTGGGAGTTCCCTAGGAATGTCACCAAAAATGAATCAAGAGGCTTTGGGGAAGGGCTCAGCCAACCATTGATTGACTAAAGCACTACAAAGTAGGAAAATACAATTCTCCCTTTGAATTTGATTTTTGTCATTTTATAAAGCATCACAAATAGTCATAGTGGGGGAAATTAGAACTCTTTGGGGCTTCCTTCACTTATTGCATGACTTGATATTGTTATTTTGAAATCTCTATGGGGAAACCAAGCTTAAGGCCTTTTGAACATCTTAAACTAACCTCAATTCTAAATAGAGAAAAAAAAAATCAATATCTGTGCAAATATCAGCCTTGGCTTCAGCATGAATTGGCTAACATCTAGATGTCCATTCTCTCACAAGGTGAGTTTGCCCAAGGATTCCTATCAGTTCAACATTTCACAATGCCAATTATTTCTGCCCTCTCTTCATGCACAGTCCTCCAATGGTATCTGCCTGTCCTGGGTGAACCTGTGCCAAGATTCCTCTTGGTTCAGTCATGAACACAGCTATGCCTTCCAGATCCATGAATTGACATCCCCAGAACCTAATGAAGCAGTAGATAACACAGAGGACCCCAGCAGATACCATCCATAAGACTCAGTTAGACAACACCTGCAAAGCCCCATGACCTTTCATGACCCAGTGATAAGATTTACAAATTCCAAGTGAGACATCCATTGAATTTCATCTACCAGAAACAAACAGTTCTGCCTATTCATTATAATAAAATCAATATTCATGCTGACAATACTTTAATTCCCTCCTATTTTAGAAAACAGGTAGCAAGACATCCTAGATTTTGAAAAAGGGAGTGTCAATATCTATCTGTCAGTTGATATGAGGAAAAAAATGATTTCTTGTTGCTGTCTGTTCTTTGTGCTTCTTTCCTCTCCCTCTCTCTCCGTCTCTCTCTCTGTCTCTCTCTCTCTCTCACACACACACACACACACACACACATACTCACCATCCTTCTATACCTATACCTGTGTTTGTTAGTTGCTCAGTCATGTCTGACTCTTTGCGACCTCATGGACTGTAGCCCACCAGGCTTCTCTATCCATGGGCTTCTCTAGGCAAGAAAACTGGAGTGGCTTGCCATTTCCTTCTCCAAGGGATCCTCTTAACCCAGGGATCAAACCTGGGTCTCCTGCATTGCAGGCAGGGTCTTTATTGTCTGAGCCATGAGGGAAGCCTCATCATCCTCCACTGTGTGCCAAAGGTCTCCTTTCAAAAGTCAAAGTATATTGAACATAAAGCCAAGTTTTGCTTCACAGGGAGGTTCTGATTCCAAGGAACTTAAGATAAAACCAGTTGCTAAGTCAAAATAGCTTTCCTGAGCTTTGGGATCAGAAAAAAAAAAAAAAAAACCAGTGGTCAATAAACTATGACATGTGAGCCAAATCTGGCTCCACACCTGTCTGTGTATACCTGCAAGGTGAAAATGGTCTCTACATTTTTAAATAATTTAAAAAATTCAAGAACATATATGAGTTGGAGACACACAAGAAATTTATGAGATTCAAATTTGAATGTCCATAAATAAAACTGTATTGGAATATAGGCACGTCTACTTCCTCATAGACTGTCAGCGACTGCCCTCACTACAACAGAAGAATTGAGTTGTTGTAACAGAGACTGTATGGCCCATCAAGCTGAAACATTTACTAACTGGCCCTTTACAGAGTAAAGTTGCCAATCCATAAGATAGACTGACATTCTGATTCTATCATTTAATATTTATGCAGCAGTAAGGATGTTTCTTGACCTCCATGATGTTGATTTTCTCTTTCTAAATTAAAAGAGCAGGTATATTACAGCGGTCTAAAATGAAGATTGGGCTTCCCAGTTGGCTCAGTGGTAAAGAATCAGTCTGCCAAGGCAGGAGACACAGGTTCGATCCCTGAGTAGGGAAGATCCCCTGGAGAAGGGCATGGCAACCCACTCCAGTATTCTTGTCTGGAGGATCCCATAGATAGAGGAGCCTAGTGGGCTACTATCCATAGGGGTTCAAGAAGTCAGACATGACTGAGCAACTAAATAACAACAAAATGGTGCTTGGAATCACAGGTATGGGCCCCTCTGCCATGTTAACCTCCCATGCTTTTCTCTGTGTAGCTGTCAGAGGCATCAGGCCAGCAGACATTGGCAAAGTTCTAATTTGCAAAGAAAACAGTCCACACTATATCTTGGTTGCAAGGACCAGAGTTGAGCTTCCAGACCTATTTCAGTAAAAGTTATTTTTGGCCCATACCTGGACTTATTATTTTTCTTTGAGCAGAGGTGAAAGTGGATATTAACAAATTTGTATCTACCACTTTTTCTAATATACTGCTGGGAAACTCTTGACCAGAGAGGAAAGTGTGTTTTAGTTGTTAAACTGATAAACCTGATAAAATAAGTCAATAAGTAGTAAAAGTCAGAGGGTCCAGACATCCCATTCTGTGGAAATTGGAATTATTTATTCAATATGCAATTACTGCAAAGCATAACAACTCCCACAGTGCAAGCCCCAATCACAAGGTCCTTTGAGACTTCCCTGATGTCCTCTGGAACCCTCTGCCCACTTTATTCGAAAAGTATTTTACTGCTAAGTCAACTCAACAAGGAAAATGGTACTATGGAAACCAGCTGAGCAGACGATTCCTACCTCAGGAGGAAACCGCTATGTTTAAGAAAATTACACTACAACTTGGTTAGTTTCCTACCTAATTGGGAGGTGGAGAGCTCTTGTGGAATGAGCTTTGGAAGGAAGCAAGCTTGGCTTCAAATATCACTGTGTTTCCTCTGGTTCTGTGATGTCACCTACCTGGCTCTCTGAACCACACTGACCTTACGTGGACAATGGGGAAAGCCACTTTTATCCCACAGGGTTGATAGCAGATTAAGTAAGATGACTTATACAGCCACTTATGAATTTATGAGTAACATTTGACACATAATGCTTGCTTGGTAATTGTTCATTTTTCCTCCTTTCCCGGATTTCAAGTTCAATCAGGGGTTTCGGACTGCTGGTGCTCTGAGTGCCTGCCACTGTCAGGAAACTTACTATAGGCAAGATCTTGTTTAATACTTGCAATAGCCCTTTGAGGGTAATATTTCTAGCCTCAGATTTTGAAGATTTATGTTGTCCATTTTCCCTGCTCTTTATTAAGAGAATGGGCTCAGAGGTTAAAGCGTCTGCCTCCAATGCAGGAGACCCGGGTTCGATCCCTGGGTCGGAAAGATCCCTTGGAGAAGGAAATGGCAATCCACTCCAGTATTCTTGCCTGGAGAATCCCATGGACGGAGAAGCCTGGTAGGTTACAGTCCATGGGGTCACAAAGAGCCGGACACAACTGAGCGACTTCACCTTCACCTTCACCTTTATTAAGAGATCCACATGAAATTTTGGGTTCAAAATTATTTGAAAAATGCACATTTGCTTTGTAGATATGTTTTTCTTACAGTATCACTCTAATAATTTAGAGTTTTTGCTGCTTTATGAAATCCCATTTATAGCTGCATTGGATTAGCATTTTAAAATTTAAAAAAGCTCCCTCCCATAGATTCAGCTTTTAGATGAAGACATTGACTCTATCATCCTGAAATAATGACATGAAAATTTTCGATTCTGTTTGAAATGTTGTATAAATTTAAGGACTGCAGGAATTGCCTGTAGCTGGTTGACTTAGCTGGCCAGCTTGTGACACAAAAATTGCTAATTCTCTCTAGAATGGCAGGGTAAATATAGTAGAAATAATGAACTTATTCTTGCCAACATTTTAATAACATATTGAAACATAACATTGGAAATATACTTAAAAATACACTTCAGCCTACAATTCAGTGAATTTTCACAAACTGAACACACTTTTGCAACCAACCAACACCCAGACTAAGAAAGAGAACACGAGTCACCCACACGAGAAGCCTCTGGTTGTGCGTTCCTCTGGCCACTAGTCTTACAAGGTGACCACCATCCTGACTTCTAAACAGCACAGATTAGCCGTGCCTGTCTTTAATACTTCATATAACTAAAATCATACAGTGTGCTCTTTTTTTGTAACAGGCTTCTTTTGTTCAGCATTTACCTCTAATTTTCGGTTTGGTTTAGCTATAATTGATGGATGTAAATTGAGATTAGATCTCTCATACTCAGTACTGCAGAGCACCCCATTCTAGGAACATGGCACAATTTATCAATCTGTTGCATTGCTGATAGACATTTGGGTAACTCCAGTTTGAGCATATTTGAACATTCTACTACACGTCTTTTACTAACTAGTTTATGCATTTCTGTTGAGTACATTGCAAAAATTAGACTTACTGAGCCCTGGAGAGGTTTATATTCGGCATTAGTAAGAATTCCAAGCATTTTTTCCAAGGATTGTGTCAATTTCGACTCCCACCAGCAGCACCGCACATACCTACGAACAGTCAGAATCTTCCATTGTCTTCATTTTCACCATCTGGTGATGCTTCTTCAGATAATTATCCCCATTCCACATACACAAAATATTGAGGGAGCATCACAGACCCCATAGAAAACATGAGGACCATGGACCCGTAATTAGCCACTGGACAGCATCTGCATTATCAGATGCACGTGAGCTTCACTTCCATGCTCTGTGATTCAGCTCCCTACTCCGTGGTAAGCTTAATTTAAATTTCTGTAACAAATCCTGATTTTCCTTCATCCCCCATTTTGACTTCTGACTTACATTTTCTTCCCACAACTGCTTAGGTATCCCAGGATAGCCTTCATGAAATGTTGGATATCAGCAAAGAAGAGATAGGAGAGCTAGAAGTCTGTGCTCCAGATCCAGTAACAGTGAGTAAGCATAAATATATGCTTCAAAATGGGAAGGAAAAGGGGTGGGGAGTTTGGGTTGTGCCCAACATGTCCTGTCTATAAGTAGTCCCCTACGTGGGACCACTTCACTAGTTAATACATGGTAATAGTGATACCATCCATGTGTACAGCCTTTTTTTCATATTTTAACTTTTTTTTCACTTTTATTTTATATTGGAGTATAGTCAATTAACAATATTGTGATAGTTTCAGGTGAAAACAGTGAAGGGGTTCAGAAATACATATACATGTATCCACTCTCCACAAACCCCCCTCCCATCCAGGCTGCCACAAAACATTGAGCAGAGGGCTCTGCGCTATTCAGGAGGATTTTGTTGGTTATTCCTTTTAAATATAGGAGTGTGTACATGGCCATGAGCTTCCCTGGTGGCTCAGATGTTAAAGAATCTGCCTGCAATGTGGGAGACTCAGGTTTGATTTCTGGGTTGGGGAGATCCCCTGGAGAAGGGAATGGCTAACCACTGCATTATTCTTCCCTGGAGAATTCCATGGACAGAGGACCCTGGTGGGCTACAGTCCATGGGGTCGCAAAGAGTCAGATATGACTGAGCAACTAACACACACACACGCACATCCATCCCAAGTTGCCTAACTATCCCTCCCCCTACCCTTCCTCCCTGGTAACCATAAGCTCATTCTCTAAATCTGTGAGTATGATTCTGTACAGCCTTTTCAATTCATAAATGTTCTAGAGCATTCCATGGAACACCTGGAAAGAAACAAGTCCTGTGACAGCAACAAGCCAAAGTGTTGCTGCTTAGCTAGCTTCACACCAGAACTCTCTGCAGTACTCAGATCAGGGCTGCCCCTAAGTCATTATGGACTGACATCCATAACAAGAATTACTGGAGTTATCACTCCTCTGGTCCCTGTGTTCTCTGTCATGCCATCTGACCTTGGAGACAGGAGGGAAATGGACTTCCTTCTCCCCCCGATGACATCTTCAGTACAATATACATCCCCACCGCCAACAGCAACCCAAGGCAGTTGCAGTTTTTCCAGTCAATGTTCTAACCACACAATAAGTACCCCATAGTTCACAGTAACAGTCCATACTTACTGAGTCCTCTTTACCTGCCCAACAGTGTGCTAAACACATTACATTCATTATTTGTTTTGATTTGACTTGATCCCCAGAAAGCTCAGTTCAGTTCAGTTCAGTCGCTCAGTCATGTCCGACTCTTTGCAACCCCAAAGAGGTTGGGGACTGCCGCACGCCAGGCCTCCCTGTCCATCACCAACTCCTGCAGTTCACTCAAACTCATGTCTATTGAGTTAGTGATGCCATCCAACCATCTCATCCTCTGTCATCCCCTTCTCCTCCTGCCTTCAATCTTTCCAACCATCAAGGTCTTTTCCAATGAGTCAGTTCTTCACATCAGGTGACCAAAGTATTGGAGTTTCAGCTTTAGCATCAGTCCTTCCAATAAACACCCAGGACTGATCTCCTTTAGGATGGACTGCTTGGATTTCCTTGCAGTCCAAGGGACTCTCAAGTCTTCTCCAACAACCACAGTTCAAAAGCATCAATTCTTCAGTGCTCAGCTTTCTTTAATAGGCCAACTCTCACATCCATACATGACTACTGGAAAAACCATAGCCTTGACTAGATGGACGTTTGTTAGTTAGCAAAGTAATGTCTCTGCTTTTTAATATGCTGTCTAGGTAGGTCATAACTTTTCCTTCCAAGGAGTAAGTGTCTTTTAATTTCATGGCTGCAATCACTGTCTGCAGTAATTTTGGGGCCCAGAAAAATAAAGTCAGCTACTGTTTCCACTGTTTCACCATCTATTTGCCATGAAGTGATGGGACCATATGCCATGATCTTAGTTTTCTGAATGTTGAGTTTTAAGCCAACTTTTTCACTCTCCACTTTCACTTTCATCAAGAGTCTCTTTAGTTCTTCATTTTCTGCCATAAGGGTGGTGTGATCTGCATATCTGAGGTTTTCTCCTGGCAATCTTGATTCCAGTTTGTGCTTCCTCCAGCCCAGCATTTCTCATGATGTACTCTGCATATAAGTTAAACAAGCAGGGTGACAATATACAGCCTTGATGTACTCTTTTACTGATTTGGAACCAGTCTGCTGTTCCATGTCCAGTTCTAACTTTTGCTTCCTGACCTGCATAGAGGTTTCTCAAGAGGCAGATCAGGTGGTCTGGTATTAATCTCTTTCAGAATTTTCCACAATTTATTGTGATCCATACAGTCAAAGGCTTTGGCATAGTCAATAAAGCAGAAATAGATATTTTTCTAGAACTCTCTTGCTTTTTCGATGATCCAGTGGATGTTGGCAGTTTGATCTCTGGTTCCTCTTCCTTTTCTAAAACCAGCTGGAACATCTGGAATTTCACGGTTCATGTATTGCTGAATTCTGGCTTGGAGACTTTTGAGCATTACTTTACTAGCATGTGAGATGAGTGCAATTGTTTGGTAGTTTGAGCATTCTTTGGCATTGCCTTTCTTCGGGATTGGAATGAAAACTGACCTTTTCCAGTCCTGTGGCCACTGCTGAGTTTTCCAAATTTGACAAAATGTAGTCCACTGGAGAAGGGAATGGCAAACCACTTTAGTATTGTTGCCTTGAGAACCCAATGAACAGTATGAAAAGGTAAAAAATAGGACACTGAGAGATGAACTCCCCAGGTCGGCAGATGCCCAACATGCTAGTGGAGAAATCAGTGGAGAAATAACTCCAGAAAGAATGAAGAGATGGAGCCAAAGCAAAAACAACACCCAGCTGTGGATGTGACTGGTGATGGAAGCAAAGTCCGATACTGTAAAGAGCAATATTGCATAGGAACCTGGAATATTAGGTCCATAAATCTAGGCAAATTGGAAGGAGATGGCAAGAGTGAACATCGACATTTTAGGAATCAACAAACTAAAATGGACTGGAATGGGTGAATTTAACTCAGATGACCATTATATCTACTACTATCGGCAAGAATCCCTTAGAAGAAATGGAGTAGCCATTATAGTAAACAGAAGAGTATGAAATGCAGTACTTGGATGCGATCTAAAAAACGACAGAATGATCTCTGTTCGTTTCCAAGGCAAACCATTCAATATCACAGTAATCCAAGTCTGTGCCCCAACCAGTAATGCTGAAGAAGCTGAAGTTGAACAGTTCTATGAAGACCTACAAGACCTTTTAGAACTAACACCCCCAAAAGATGTCCTTTTCATTCGAGGGGACTGGAATGCAAAAATACAAAGTCAAGAAACACCTGGAGTAACAGGCAAATTTGGCCTTAGAGTACAGATTGAAGCAGGGAAAAGGCTATTAATAGAGTTTTGCCAAGAGAACACACTGGTCACAGCAAACACCCTCTTCCAACAACACAAGAGAAGACTCTACACATGGACATCATCAGATGGTCAACACCGAAATCAGAGTGATTATATTCTGTGCAGCCGAAGATGGAGAAGATCTATACAGTCAGCAAAACAAGACCAGGAGCTGACTGTAACTCAGATCATGAACAGCTTATTGCAAAACTCAGACTTAAATTGAAGAAAGTAGGGAAAACCACTAGACCATTCAGGTATGACCTAAATCAAATCCCTTATGATTATACAGTGGAAGTGAGAAATAGATTTAAGGGACTAGATCTGATAGACAGAGTGCCTGATGAACTATGGACTGAGGTTCATAACATTGTACCAGAGACAGGGAGCAAGACCATCCCCATGGAAAAGAAATGCAAAAAAGCAAAATGGCTGTCTGGGGAGGCCTTACAAATAGCTGTGAAAAGAAGAGAAGTGAAAAGCAAAAGAGAAAAGGGAAGACATATACATTTGAATGCAGAGTTCCAAAGAATACCAAGGAAAGGTAAGAAAGCCTTCCTCCATAATCAATGCAAAGAAATAGAGGAAAACAATAGAATGAGAAAGACTGGAGATCTCTTCAAGAAAACTAGAGATACCAAGGGAACATTTCATGCAAAGATGGGTTCAATAAAGGACAGAAATGGTATGGAAGATACCAGAACAGAAGCAGAAGATATTAAGAAGAGGTGGCAAGAATACACAGAAAAGCTGTACAAAAAAGATCTTCACGACCCAGATAATCACGATGGTGTGATCACTCACCCAGAGCCAGACATCCTGGAACGTGAAGTCAAGCGGGCCTTAGGAAGCATCACTATGAACAAAGCTAGTGGAGGTGATGGAATTCCAGTTGAGCTATTTCAAATCCAGAAAGTTCAGAGTCACACAACATGTCATTCACAAGGTCCTGCATGAATCCTGCTCTGCTCCCTCAATGTTGTGTGTTCCTTCTATTTGGACCTCTCTGCTCCCCTCTCCAGAATGTACCCCTGCTTGTTAATGCTTTAGATTCCACAATTCTAACTTCTTTCCTGTACCAAAAAGGGTGTTTGTGCTTGTTTGAGGCGTTAATGTTTAATGAGCACATTACCAAACATTTACGCCTTAAGGGAAATGTGTTGAGAAGGAAAATGACCCTTTATAACCTAAAGGCCTACATAATGGGCTTCTGAGAGGTCAAGGAACATGAATTGCTAGATGTTTTTCTCTGCCCTTTAGTATGTCCTCATCTATGAATATGTTCATAGATTTCCTTGGCAGCAATTCTCGCGGACTAGCTTAGAAGACAAACATTAGGTAGATACCAATTATTCCCCCAATCCCAACATAACAGTACAAATGAGCCCCCTTTCCTTCTCTACTTGGATCTAAGTTTATTTTATCCAACGATGTATTAACCCCCAAGTGGGTACAAGTTTTTCTTCATTTTTGGCCACACCATGTGGCATGCAGGATTCTAGTTCCCCAGTCAGGGATTGAACCTGCACCCCCTGCAGTGGAAGTGTGGAGTCTTAACCACTGGACTGCCAGGGAAGTCCCATAATGTAAATAAACAAAACAGATACTTCAGAAGACCTGGATAAAGCATGGTCGAATGAGGCATAACGGGTTCATGCAGCTTCCTGGGATATGATGGGGATGCCTGCTAATTGCTGACATCAGGGGAAACAGAAGTCCCCCCATCACCCAGCCCCAGTACTTCCCAAGGGCAGAGAATATCTCACTCTCTTGCTCTTGGGAGTGAGATCCCAAACGCCGGACAGCACCAGCAATGGTCAATGCTTTCATTCCTTTGTACACACGCGCACTCAGCCCTAGTCAGACTGTCCCTTTTCCTGGAAAACGCGTCCTTCCCCTTGTTGCTTCAAGGACTCCCTCTTACTCCATGGGCCTCAGTTTATATTTCAGCAAGAAATCTTTGTCAAGTCCCCGGATATGGATAAGACCCCAGTCCTCTCAATGGCCTCCCTTACATTAACCCCATGTCCATTTTCCAGGCTTTCCATGATTGGCCCTTCATGTGTCTTTCCCTCTTAGGTATCCTACATGAGGCCTGGCCCACGGTGAGCACTGAACTAGCTTTCCATTTTGAAATCACTGAATAATGTGCTCATTAAACTAAGATCATTTCTTCTAACCCAGTAACAGGAGATGCCCAAGCTACCATCTGAGGTAAGCGTGCTATCCTTCGAGGTGAGGAGAGAGAAGAGACACGTCATGGATGAAAAGAAAGCCCACAGTCTCTAAGACTAAATAAATTAATTCAACTTAGCCAACAAGTAAATACAGGATTAGGAGTCAAAAGGCTACAGAAATCCCCCTCCTTGGCAGGTGCAGAATGCATGGCCAGCTCTGAAATGTCTTCTCTTTTCCCAGACTGTTTTCGTTGCTTAATTGTTTAGCAAAGGAAGAAGAAGAAGGAAATTCGGACACTCCCAAGTCTCTCTCCCACGGAAACCTGTTTTACTGGCTGCATTTTATGTGGCTGCAGAAGGCCCCAGAAGGAGGAGAGCAGGGAGTAACAACCGTGCAGACTTGCAGGGCCAGAACACATGCCCAGGGCTCAGAAGAGCCCCCAGCTCAGGTGTTTTCCTCGTGTTCCTCTTAGAGCTGCTGTGTCATTAATTGAACTGAATTTTGGTGCTTGTATAAAGCATTCCCTTTGTGGTTCACTCCCAGTCTTAAACCTTGCATGTGACCACATGTAAATGTGTATTTTTATGGTCCTATAATCTCAGGACTTTTAAATCTCTGTTGCTTAAAGGCATCCAGTGAACTGAAGCGGAGAACTCCAGAGGTTTCTGATCATTTAGAAGCAGTTTATGTGCTGGTTCTAAGTGGCTTCACAGCTTCACTTCTTGCAGAGACTGGGACAGAGCAAAGCTAAAGCCCTGGAATCAAATTAACCCTTCAGACCAGAATCAAAAATCACTAGAAAATAGGCAACCTCCTTCTGTTTAAACACCTCACTAGCAGACGTCTGTATCTGCTTGCTCACTGGAAGCGTCCTTCTTAAGAGCTCCTCCTCTGTTACCTATTGTGTCGTTTCATCTTCAGAACTGATCTGCTTTTCCAAGCTTGCATGGGCCACCTTAGACGGCCTCACTGAAAGGTGGGGTCCAGACCAAAAAACAAAGTCAGAGAGAATTGGGCTCGGGATCCAGGAAACGGACTCCCTTCACGTCCTACAGGAAACTCTCCTAGTAGTCTATCCACTAACATTTCTTTTCTTTCTTTTTTTATTTCTACAACTGCTTCTTTTTTATTGATTTTTAAAATTGAAGGATAGTTGAATTACAATGTTGTATTACAGTTTCAGGTGTTCAGCAAAATGATTCATCTGTGTGTACATACACATATATATATAACTGAATATATACAAATATATCAAACTGTTTATACATAAATATATATAATAACTGAATATATGTATTTTTTCAGAATCTCTTCCATTAAAAGTTTTTACAAAATACTGAATATAGTTTCCTGTGCTGTATGGTAGTTCCTTATTTGTTATCTATTTTATATACAGTTGTATGTATCTGTTAATTCCAACTACCAATTTATCCCTCTCCACCTTTTCCCCTTTGGTAACCGTAGGTTTGTTTTCTATGTGTGAAACTCACATTTCTTTTATTTCTTTCTCATTCTTTGTTCTCATAGTTGAACATTTTATGCAACTGGGACAAGAGTAAAAGGTAGGCAAAATGAAAAAACAAACAAGCAAAAAAAAAAAAAAAAAACAGCCCACAGATCTACTTTATATTTTTTCTCCAAAATAAGTATTGCTTCTTTGGCGCTGAGCTGGTTGCTGATCGCAGGGAATGACAAAGCTAAAGAACATTTAGAAATGTTAAATTGATGAAAAGGACTGCATCCACCTCCTCTCTACTTCAGTGCCATCCAATCACATTTCTTATACTCAAAACATTTGTGATGTTTTTCCATAACACAACCTTAATTTCCATGTGCTTAAACTATTGTTCTTTATGCCAAATTGATTGCTTGTCTTCAGAATTTTCTTTGACATTTTTGTTTCTCTCTTCCTCCTCCCCGCTTTTGGGGGGATTGTTGCTAATGTTTTATTTTAAAAATCCATTTGTTTCTGAAAGATTGTCATAAGGAAAAAATAGGCAACAGGGTTTGAAGCTTAGTATAAAGTCAAACTTTATGGAAAATCACACAATTCTTCTGACTGAGAAAACATCTGCCCAGTGGGTTTGCTCAAGAATTCAGAAGCTGCCATCCTCCACATCAGGTCACTAGCACCGGACCTAAGGGCCTCCAACATTTGGTCAAGGTCTTCGTTACCAGGCCATTAGATTCTGCATTCAAGGACTCCACAGGAATGGATTGGAAAGTTATGTTTCCAGCCACTCCGCATTGCTAGTGTGGGTTTATCTGCAGTGAAAACTCTCTACCAAGTTTGGTTTTGTTTCATTTTGCTTTTGCCCATTTGCTTCTTCTTTGATCTGTATTTATGCCAGTAGATATTCTGACTCAAACTAACAATCTCACACATAGCCCTTTTAATTTCAGCTTGTTACATTTGGCCCAGACTCGGCAGTCACGACCTTTCGGGTTTTAATCCGATCTTACGATCAGCCTAAGTCTGTCATCTGGAAACTGTGCTCTCTCTCAGCCTTGTGTCCACAATACACTTAATCAAGATGCTTTAAAAATTCATCCCAAGTTCTTATTACAGTATTGGAAGGGGCAGGTCAAGAAACATGCTTTGGTGTCTACTATTATGGCTCAATTTTAAAAGATTGCATTTTTATGGAAGCAGATCTTCAGACATCAGGAAGGAACTTTGACAGTGGAAACTAGTGAGACGTGATGGAGGTGTTAGACTTCCAGCACTCGAGTTCTCTAAGAAGGAGGAACTTATAACCAAGGGTGGCTTCCGGAAGTGAAGGTGAAGCTAAAGAAACTTGTTAGGCTTAGGAAGTTGACTTGTTATCTTGGAAATGAAAAGTGAACCCTCCTATACCAACATTAGACTGTAAAGAATTTGCCTGCAATGCAGGAGACCTGGGTTGGATCCCTGGGTCAGGAAGAGCCCCCAGAGAAGTGAATGACTACCCACTCCAGTATTCTTGCCTGGAGAATTCCATGGACAGAGGCCTGGTGGGCTACAGACCACGGGGTCACAAAGACTCAGACACAACTGAATGACTAACAACTTCCCTTTCATACTTTTAAAGGAGTCAGCCCTGAAAAATACTAGTCTTGTGAGAAGTCAATTCTCATTCACATTTTGGGGGATTCCCTGAGTGGGGGCAGTCTTTTCACCAGCTGGCCCCAGTCTTTCCAAGGACCAATATGTAAGATCTTTCTTTGGTGGACGCCCAGGTATATCTGAGTCTTACAGCCCATTCTAAAGTAATGAGTGAAATTCTGAGGCAGTTTCACTTATCTGGTTACTTCCATACACCTAGAATTGCGCTACAAAAATAATTAAAGTAGGTGGTCAAATGTTAACACCAGAAATCCCCCCATCAGAACCATCCTCTCTCTCCCTGAGAGTCCAGCTCACTTTGATGGGTATTAGAATGTGGCATGAAGCTTTTGTTTTTGACACATGTGTAACCCAGAAGGTTTATTTCAGTATGGTGTACACTTATTAGGTATTTTGACCTTGAAGATATAAATGATTATGCTCTTCTCTACTCGTAGGAGTAACTGAAATGCATTTATGCACAAAAGAATTCACTTAGCAACTTTTTCTATGTTTTTTTTTTTTATTTTACTTTACAATTCTGTATTGGTTTTGCCATACATTGACATGAATCCACCACGGGTGTACATGCGTTCCCAAACATGAACCCCCCTCCCACCCCTCTCCCCACAACATCTCTCTGGGTCATCCCCGTGTACCAACCCCAAGCATGCCGTATTATGGTTTTAAGTACTGGAAATCCAGTACGAACCCTCAGGAATTACCACGCTTGTCTTTCAAGTACAGTCACTGTGTGTGCACATTCTTAACTGTCACGTGATCGAGGCATTTAGAACTTTGGATAAATAGTGAGAGAAAGGAATTCAGTGAGGCAATGAATGAGTAATTATGAACAACAATCTAAAGCTCAAGAAAAGGACATTTTGGATTTCACGTTAAATATTGAATCTTCCCTGGAGTAAAATTGCTTCTTTCTCATACAAACCTAGTGGGACAATGGGAGTTCAGTTTCCAACTTCCACAGTAGAATGAATATCAAATAAAACAAGTCACACAAATTATTTGGTTTCCCCGTGCATATAAACTAGTGTCTACACTATACCGCAGTCTATTAAGTGTGTACTAGCATCATGGCTAAAAAAGCACGAGTGTGCTCAGCTGTGTCCCACTCTTTGCAGCTCCATGCACTGTACCCTACCAGGCTCCTCTGTCCATGGAATGTTCTTGGCAAGAATATTGAGTGGGTTGCCACTTTCTACTGCAGGGCGTCTTCCCAACCCCGGGATCAAATCCACATCTCTTGCCTCTCCTGCACTGGCAGGTGGATTCTTTGCCATGCCGCCACCAGCGGTTTTGTTTTTGTGGTTCAGTAGCTCAGTGGTGTCTGATTCTTTGTGACCCCATGGACTGTAGCACACCAGGCTTCCCTCTCCTGAACTATCTCCCAGAGTTTGCTCAAACTCATGTCCATTGAGTCGGTGATGCCATCCAACATTTCATTCTGTCTCCCCCTTCCCTCCTGCCTTCAGTCTTTCCCAGCACCAGGGTCTTTTCCAATGAGAAGCCTCTTTGCATCAGGTGGCCAAAGTTTTGGACCTTTAGCTTCAGCATCAGTTCTTCCAAAGAATATTCAGGGTTAATTTCCTTTGGGATTGACTGGTTTGATCTCCTTGCAGTCCAGGGACTCTCAAGAGTCTTCTTCAACTTCACAGTTTGAAAGCATCAATTCTTCAGCACTCAGCCTTCTTTATGGTCCAACTCTCACATCCATACATGATTACTGGAAAAGTGACAGCTTTGTCTGTATAAACCTTTGTCAGCAAAGTGATGTCTCTGCTTTTTAATATGCTATCTAGGTTTTTCATAGCTTTCCTTCCAAGGAGCAAACATCTTTTAATTTCATGTCTGCAGTCACCCTCTGCAGTGATTTTGTAACCCCAGAAAATAAAATCTGTCACTGTTTCTATTTTTTCCCCATCTATTTGCCATGAACTGATGGAACCAGAAGCAATGATCTTAGTTTTTTGAAAATTGAGTTTTAAGCCAGCTTTTTCACTCTCCTCTTTCACCTTAATCAAGAAGCTCTTTCTGCCCTTAGGGTGATGGGTATGCCTTAGTTTAAAAATATTTCACTGCTAAGAAATGCTAATCATCAACTGAGCCTTCAGCAAGTCATAATAGTAACATCAAAGATCACTGATCACAAATCACCTTAAGAAATATAATAATACCAAAAACTTTGAAACTTTCCAAGAATAACCAAAATGTGATACAAAGACACACAGTGAGCAAATGCTGTTGGGAAAATGGCACCAATAGACTTAACATAGGGTGGCCACAAAACTTCAAGTTGTATAAAACAGAATATCTACAAAGTGCAATAATATGAAGTGCAAAAAAAAAAACAAAGTATTTCTGTAGCTGTTTAAGGGAAGAATTATCAGTTAAAATTAGTAGGGTACAGTAAGGTGAGAAACAGGATTTTTATAAAGTCTCAAAGTATCTCCCCACAGAATACTTATTAATTATAGTGGAGAATACTTATTAATTATAGTGAAGTCTTTTGGACTGCAAGGAGATCAAACCAGTCAATCCTAGAGGATACCAGTCCTAAATGTTCATTGGAAGGACCAATGCTGAAGCTGAAGCTCTAATACTTTGGCCACCTGATACGAAGAACTGACTCATTAGAAAAGACCCTGATGCTGGGAAAGATTGAAGGGAGGAAGAGAAGGGGATGACAGAGGATGAGATGATTGGATGGCATCATCGACTTGATGGACATGAGTTTGAGCAAGCTCCGGGAGTTGATGATGCACAGAGAAGTCTGGCATGCTGCAGTCCATGGGGTCACAAAGAGTTGGACACGACTGAGTGACTGAACTGAATGGATAGTGGAGATATCTAGCAGATACTACCTTAACCAAGAGATCAAAGTTAACAACATCAGTAACGCGATATCAACATCAAATGCCTCCTAATATGGTGCACTGAGAAGGACACAGGATCACTTCTGTGATTTTCCTGCTAAAAGTGTGTAGCTTGAAAAGAATCACAAGGAAACATCAGTCCAACCCAAGGTGAAGAAACTCTTACAAAATAACAGGTCCAAACTCTTTAAAGTTCAAGTTCCCAAAGGACAGAAAGCCTGAGGAAATGTTTCTGATTAAAGGAGAAGAGCAGAGATAAAAGCTAAATGTAACATAATTTAATCATAGGTGAGATTCTGGACCCAAAAAAGAACATTAGTGTGATGACTGGTGAAGCTTAAATAAACTCGACAGTGTAGACAATAGAGTAGTATCAGTGTTAATTTATTGATTTTGATCATTGTACAGTGATTATAAAAAATATTAACTTTTGGAGAGTCTTGATATGAGCATACTAAGAAATTATATCTGTAACTTTTTCATAAATCTGAAAGTAGTTCAAAATGAAAAGTTAAAACACACAAAAATACAGCCAAAAAATATAAATAAATATATATACATGTCACACTGATAAATTGCTAAGGAAAAAAAGAAGAAAGTTTGAGAACTACTGGATTAGATTACACGCTAAGGTTTTACAATTACATGGATTATCAAACTTAGAAAATCAGAATGTTTCAAGATCAATTGCTTTAAGAAAATCTGCCTCCAACTGCACCATGAGAGAGTGAGAATTTATTTGCATTTCTTACATCTTTATGTTCACACCAGGTAACAGGCAATGTAACAGATTCACATCATCTGACACTTTCATAAGAGATACTGACATAAATCCGCTCCTTGTCTTTTCCACTAGTGGAGACGCATACACATATGTCCACCATTAACATGGGCGCCCAGGTGGATCAGTGGTAAAGAATGGGCCTGCGGTGCAGGGACTGCAGGGGACTCAGGTTTGATCCTTGGGAAGATCCCTTGGAGGAGGAAATGGCAGCCCCCTCCAGTATTCTTGCCTAGGAAATCCCATGGACAGAGGAGCCGGGTGGGCTACAGTTCACAGGGTTGCAAAGAATTGGACACGACTGAGCATACATGTATCATTAACGCATCTTATTCTAGAAAATAACATGAAGCTGGTAATCCAAATAATCCATCCTCATTCCAGCCTAGACTGCCCTGACACCCAGCTTCCTGCCATTCACAGTTGGAATGTTCGCAGATTAAAATTTTCATTTCAATTCCCCTCAAATATGCAGGAGGTAAAACTTCTGCTAGGGGTGCAGAAAATAGCAAATAATGTATTCTGTGGGTCAGTTTAAAGATAAGCTGCATCGTTGTGCCTCTGAGTTGATTTTTTTTTTTAATAATGACATGTACTTTACTCAGCAACGTCCACTCTCTAAAAATGAAGGCAGAAAAGTACATTTGAATTTGGAAACAAATTTGCTAATATTAGCCTCAGGAATTTCTTATCGTCCCTGAATCCCCAGCTTAAAAACATTCATTGCCGGAGATGTTGTATATTGTTTTTGCTGAGGGTACATTCTTCTTCTGCAGAGTCCCATAAAGGTGGGAACAGAACAAAGACAGCACTGTGGGGTTCTGGCTCTTTCTCTGCCACTCACCATGCTGCCTCAATTTCCTCAGCTACAAATAGAGGAAATTGCGCAAGGAAATGCTCTTTTTAAAAATATTTATTTATTCATTTTGGCTATGCCAGGTCTTAGTTGTGGCTTGTGGAATCTAGTTCCCTGACCAGGGATGGAACCTGGGCTCCCTACACTGGGAACTCAGAGTCTCAGCCACTGGACCGCCAGGAAAATCCCTGGAAGCATTCTTAAACCTTGTATTATGGACCTCTTGAGCAGTCTGATGAAGCCTATGACGTCTTTCACAATAATATTTTAAATGGATAAAAGAAAATACATACAATTACAAAACAATTGATCACATAAAACACAGTGCTAAAAATAATTTTAAATGTGTGATATAATAATATATGTATATTCTTTAGTAACACAAATAATAATATCTAACAGTCGATCTCTTAAATCCCATAATTTCAAAGACATGATGGGCATGAATGATATCTCGAGATAATGTATAACACTGAAATAGGATACAAAGACATCTTTGACTTTTATTGTGTCAAAATCACAGGCACAAGTGATGTCCCTGTGGTTTTTTGTCCACATTTGAAATGGGAAGAAATGATAAATTTCAATTAGAGATTAGTAAAAACAAAAATTATAATTATTTTCCCCCAAGGATCCTCAGTTATGAACCTCTGGACCAGATGACCCCCAGGTCCTCTTCTGGCCCGACGAGTCTGTCATTTCTGTAATCTCCTCCGGCCAAGCACCTTGAGGGGGACCCTCATCAACCATGTGTGTATGTGCATGTGTGTGTGAGCCTCTCTGGGGACTCAAGTTTAACGAGATATCAAAATATTTCATTTGCAAGTCTTGGCAGCTGTACAGCACTTAGCAAAGCAGAGCCAGTTTTCCTAGTTGAGATTGGTCCACATCAGATTCATTTGTCTAGCATTTCACAGAGCATTTTCCCACATTTGTCCAACTGCAGTTTGAAGGCTGTAACTGACAATATAAACGTGCCCTAAGGTAGAAACCCTGACCCCATTTCCCTCAGTGATCTCCAGGGTTGGCCATTACCATGCACATGCCTAGAGTCAAGGGATCTCCATGGATCTGCTAATTATTCCCCAGGTTTTTCTACCAGCAATAAAAATCCCATTTGTTGCAGCTTGCTTGCAGAGCAGTCCCATTTCCACAATGGTGGCATTAATTAGCAAAAACCTGTGAAAATGACTAGAGTTTATAGGTTTTAAGGAGAGAGAAAGAAAGGACCCTGAGTCACTTCTAAATATTCTTATAAACTCTCCCGTAGCAACCAGGGACTAAACCAAGCACACTTGTATAGATGCTGTGATTTTTCATGTTTGTCGCCTTAAGTGGGAATTGGTCAAGACTTCAGCTTCCCTCTAGAGTAATGGCTTTGGTGAATGCAGAAAGATGGTGAAATTTCTCAGATAATCAATCACCATTTCCTGATGGAAAAAGCTGGAAGGATCCTGGATATTCCATTCTAGAAGGCACAGCCCCTACCCAGTGGGGTGCTCTAGAAACAAACCATCTCTCCAGGGTTTCAAGAGATATTCCAGATGATGATGTTGGGATAAGGACTGGAGAGTGATGAGAGGTGTCCCCGCCCTCCCACCTGGAAAGATACACAAACTAACCTCAGAGACATTTGATACACCAACACAAAGATGGTGGCTGACAGAGGAGGAAAAATAAATGGGAAAGCTTGTCATCCATGATTTTATCCAGTCTTTGTTTTGGAGCAGTTTTGGATTTTTGCTTGTTTTTGTTTTTAAGCTAAGTAGCCCTATTTTCTATTTAACAGTTTATCCACAAGGAGAAAATGGTCTATCCTCATCTTAAAACCCAGGACTCAATCACTTTCTAAGCAAATGTGACTCTAACTTTCCTTCTGAAGGGTTAAACAGATGGATAAAGGGTAATAAATCTTCTCTCTTCATTTTCAATGAGTTTCAGAATGTTTTCCTCCCTAATTCCTACCCTGAGCCAACAATCACTGCTGACTTTAGCTAAGAATTCTATTTTCTAATTTTTTTATAGCTGCAATGTGAGTTTCCCATGCAGTTTTTATTAACTGTGTTTCATTGCAAAGCCATGCAAGCAAAAATGGCCCTTATTTTTATTTGAAGAAGTCTATTTCAGTGACAATCTAGCCTCGGGGCAGCTATATGTCAATCTCTTTGATTTTTTTTCCCTGTTGAAACAAGCATGGGAAAGTTGCAAGACAAATGCCATACAGGGCAGGACTGAAGCAAGCAGCATATCACCCCTCATCTTTAGCCAACTCAAGACCAGAAAGTAAAAGAAAAGTCAATGAAGGGATGACCCAACAGTATAAGGTGGAAAGAAACCCCTGTACATCTTCCAGCTTTCGTTCCCAACAGATGGAAGGCCTTAAATTCTCTCCACTTGTCAACTTTTCCCAGAGATGACATTATTTGGGATTATGCTGGGAGGTTGGAGCATAATATTTACAATAAGAAGCCTGTCTTCTTAAAAAGGCAATAGAAGCTTAAGTGCCTGTTGTTTCTGGGCTACTGCCCCAGGGCTTCCTGAACTGTTTCTTCCCTGTAACTCCTGAAATAAAGCTGAGTCCTTCAGAGCTATGAACCTGGAAGTCTACAGTATTAATTACTGGGGATCAAACCCCAGCACCTCACTCTGCAAAGTGGTGATATGGCAGCTGGGCTAGTGTGCGTGTGTTTTGAACACCTAACACTAGGTTCCTCAGACATACACAAGCCTGTGATCTGAAGCTTCAGTTGATGGACTGGAAACAGTATTGGACATGTCGACCTCTAAAGCTAAATCCTGAAAACAAATGGGAAAAAACTGGAACAGGGTTTGGGAGTGAAGGATATGAATTTCTTTGAATGAGCTTATCTATGTCTTTATATTATTTCACTAAACATTCTCATCAACACTATCAAGTAGGCATCATTATCACCACTTTATATATGAAGGGGAGGTTGGCAAGAGAATTAGTAGTCAAATAAACTAATATAAGTTATTATATGCTGTCTTTATCTGGCATGATCAGAGAAGAAAACCTTTCGTTTTTTTCCAAGTGAAAGCTGGAAGGAACTCTAGAGACCATTTGGTCTTACTTCTCATTTTTCAGCTGATGAGTAATAAAAGAGGGACAAATCTGACCCACAGTCTGTTTTTGTAAATAAAGTTTTATTGGAACCTGGCCACACTTTTCTGTATATATTGTCTATACTTTTGTATTATATAGGCAAAGTTGAGTACCATCCAATTAAGATCACATGACCTACAAAACTTAAAGTTTGTGGCCCTTTCAGAAAATGTTTGCCAACCCTTTCTAGAGATCAATTTGATCCTAATAATAGTGAATTTTCCAATCCATGAATATGGTATACTTCTCCATTTCTTTAGGTCATCTCTCCCTGAAATGTTTTGTATTTTTTTAATGTGCATCTTGCACATTTTTGCTAGAAATAAATTTTGGTCTGTTACGATTTTTGATGCTTTTTAAACATTTTATTTTTCAAATGGTTGCTGTTTGATTTACAAATACAGCCTATTTTGCCTTAGTATCAACTTTGAATACTAAAACCTTGCTGAACTTAATACTAGTTCCAGCAGATTTTTACAGAATCCTTAGGACTGTCTACATAGATAAAAATAACTTTTGTAAAGTCATATTCTCCCTTTTGATCTTTATGCTTCTTTTTCTTCTTTTACTGGACTGGTGTAACCTTTAGTACCATGTCAGTGGAAGTGGTAAGAGTGGATATCCTCATCTTTTTCATGATCACCAGGGGAAAACACGAATAGTCACCATTAAGTATGATGTTAGCTGTTGCTTTTTTTCTTAGACTTTTAAAGTCCTTCACATTTTCACTTTTTTATACATTTTGAAACAATGATTTTTGAACAGAATGAATTGGAGAATAAAAAGCGTAAGTAATCAGAAATGAGAATATCTGAATGACTCCTGCCCCGTGTTTAGATTTGGCTAGTTGACCCTGTTTGATACGAAGAGAGGAAGATGGACTATCAAAGAGAAAGTAGTACAAAGTTCCCTCTTCCAGCACTGCTGATCTTTTAAGAGAAAATCTTGAGTAAGAGTATAAAATGGCACGACTGCTTTGGGAAACTGCCCTCTGACCCAACAATTCCCTTCTGCGTATCTACACAAGGGAAATAAGTGCATGTGCCAACAAATCTCACACTTGAACCTTCCTACTGGCTTTGTGTATCATGCTGAAAATGAGAGACAGCCTAAAAGTCCATCTCTGAGAATGGATTCTAAAAGCAGTGGTGTTTTCATATAATGGAATACTTCTCAGCAACAAGAAGGAAGAAACTCCTGGTACACATCATAATGTGAAAAAAAACCTCAAGACCATTATATCAAGTGAAAAAAAGCAGACTCAAAAGGTACATACCATTTGGTTTCAAGTAGACAAAGTTCAGGCTTCCTAGGTGGTGCTAGTGGTAAAGAACCCACTTGCCAGTGTAGGAGACGCGAGAATCCCAGGTTCAATCCCTGGGTCAGGAAGAACCCTGGGGGAGGGCATGGCAACCCACTCTGGTATTCTTGCCTGGAGAATCCTATGGACAGAGGAGCTACAGTCTGTAGGGTCACAAAGACATGACTGAGCAACTTAGCAAGCACAGCCGAGGCAAAGTTCTACAACAGGTAAAACTAATCTATAGGGATAAAAATCAGAATAGTTGTCAGGTGTTGTGACAAGAGAGGCAGAGATCAACTAGAAAGGGGAAAAAAAGGACTTTCTAGAGAGACAAAAATATTCTAAATCTTGAGTGGTGGTGAATCCATGGGAATACCTATTTCTCAAAACTCAAACCATATTTTAATACTTACTTAAGATCTGTGCATTTCACTGAATGTAAGTTAATCCTCAAGAAAAAATAAATTTAGAAAAGGCAAACCTTCAGGGAAAAGGCAGGATGCTAATGAATGAATCTTCAGTGGTGCAGCTTCAGACACTTGGATCCCAGTATCAAGCGGATCTGCACAGAACCAAATGATAGCACCAAGGAACAGCTTTGCGAGGGGGATCAGACTCCAGTCTCTACCAACAGACCTCTCGCAGCCAATAAACATGCAAACTAAGCAAAACTACATTCCTTTGCCAACAAAGGTCCATCCAGTCAAAGCTATGGTTTTTACAGTAGTCATGTATGGATATGAGAGTTGGACTCTAAAGAAAGCTGAGTGCCAAAGAATTGATGCTTTTGAACTATGGGTGTTGGAGAAGACTCTTGAGAGTCCCTTGGACTGCAAGGAGATCCAACCAGTCCATCCTAAAGGAGATCAGTCCTGAATATTCAGTGAAAGGACTGATGCTGAGGCTGAAACTCCAATACTTTGGCCACCTGATGTGAAGAAGTGACTCATTTGAAAAGACTCTGATGCTGGGAAAGATTGAAGGCAGGAGGAGAAGGGGACAACGGAGAATAAGATGGTTGGATGTCATCATCGACTTGATGGACCTGAGTTTGAGCAAGCTCTGGGAGTTGGTGATGGACAGGGAAGCTTGGTGTGCTGCAGTCCATGGGGTCCCAAATAGCTGGACATGACTGAGTGACTGAACTGAAGCAAAACTAATGTGTATGCCAAGCAAATGAAGCTTCAAGACAAGTTCCACAGACCCTTTTCCAACTGATTTGCAGGTCCCTGACTCTCCTGCTCAGAAATTCAGGGGCCACCAGTGCGAACCTCAAATCACTTAATCAGTCAGTCACTCAGACCCAGCCACCTTCCCCATACACTTGCAAACACTTGTCCATCTTCTCAGCTTTCTAGATTCACTCACAAGCCCAAGAATACTGGAGAGGGTAGCTTATGCCTTCTCCATTGGATCTTCCCAACCCAGGAATCATACCGAGGTCTCCTGCATTGCAGGTGGATTCTTTACCAGCTGAGCTATCAGGTAAGCCCCATACACTGTTGTAAATCACTGGACTAAGTGACTTAATGAGTAAAGATAGTCCAAGTAACAGTTACAACAGTGCTGGAGTCGTAGCAAATGCCCAGGAAATGTCAGATACCATCACAGCTCCCATTTCTGCCTCTTTTTCTACTTTTCCTTCAGCCCTCTTGATCCTAAGGGGCACTTGGGCAACAGTCATGCATGTTTTCTTGAACTTTTGAATGAACAGTAGGAGCTTCCCCAAGAGATAATAGACCAGAGAGTAGAGTTTTCTCTCTAAGTGCCTAAGTGTTCAGCCAGGGTCACCACACCCTAGAGCTTCAAGGGGCTTTATCTTTTATACTTAAGCACAGTGAAGCTCAAGATAGTAAGGTGAGTGTCACCAAGTCCCCAATCCGTCAGACTGGGTTAGGACTTTGCACCTTGCTCTACTTGCCCCACTTGCCCCCTCCAACTTACAGGCAGACATTGCATCCAGCAGGCACTCAGTAAATGCCTTTATGAAATATGTACTGGTGGGGCAGCAAAAAAGTATCCCCTTTTCAGGGTAGTGAGACATTCAAATCTCACTATAATAAACATACATGTTCTAGACAAATTAAATTATGTTGACTCATGAGGATTTTCTTTGATATTTTACAACCAGATGTTTTTTTCTTCCAGGTGAGAATAAACTTTGTTTTCCTGGGTTACACGGGGAAACTTTTGAAACCGAGTTGAAATGTCTGCTTTAATTTCTAGTTCAGGAAAGGTGATGTAACAGAAGGGAAAAAGCAGAGATGCAGGGGCTAACTCAGCCTAACTTCTGAGGTACTTAAAGACCACTCTCCATCTCTGCATCATAACTGCTTACACTGCAAGGGTATGGCGGCCTGAGACCAGCCTAGCAGAATGCTTGGCACGTAGTAAGATCTCAACAAGTAAGTAGAGCTTCCCCTTTTTCTAGGCACTTGGGATCACTGCCTCTGAGCCCCAGCACTCCCATCCCATCATTCCCTGCCCATTCCAAATCGATCCCCACGTCAGAGGTGCCGAAACAAAGTAAATCATGAGAGCTGTCTAAGGGAAAGCAGTGAACTCACATTCAGGTCCAGCTTTAACTCATGTCCTGAGGACCTGGAGTAGAATGACATTTCAAGTATCAAGAGCAAAGCAACAAAAGAGGAGACAGACACCCTGAGCTCCAAACTTCAAACCTTAGACCAAGCCACGATTCCAAAGGAGCCTCAAACTGAGGCACAACAAAACATTATGTAACCAGAAGGCTCCTTTATTTATTCCACTGGCAAACATTTCCTGCTTGTTTTGTATAAACATGGGTGTAGAATTTCCTAGCTGTCGTATCTTCTGTGGGGCCAGCTAGCATTACCCTGTTTGGTTCGGAGCGTTGACCTCATTGTTTTGAAGCTCGCTCCTCCCACCAGACACTTTGGTTAACTGGCTCCACGCATGGATGGAGGTTTGGGTTAAATGTTTCAGGGCTAACAACACAACCAGACTGAGTTGTCCAAATTAGCATCAGCAACATGAAAGAAGCCCTTCTACCCAAGGACATGGAGCTCAAGGTGTTGCTCAACTTTTCTGAAAGGTAGAAAGAAGGCCAAGATGCATGAGGGCTTAACCCAGGAGGAGTCAGCCTTGGTAAGACCATGTGTACACGTGGGAAGTCGGCATGTTCCAGGAGCTCTTCTAAGAACTACACACAGATTAAATCCTTCCAGGCACACCCATAAAGCTATGTGCTATGCTGTGCTTAATCACTCAGTTGTGTTTGACTCTTTGTGACCCCATGGACTGTAGCCTGCTAGGCTCCCCTGTCTATGGGGATTCTCCAGGCAAGAATACTGGAGTGGGTTGACATGCCCTCCTCCAGGGGATCTTCCCAACCCAGGGATCAAACCCAGGTCTCTTGCATTGTGAGTGGATTCTTTACTGTCTGTGCCAACAGGTAAGCCCAAGAATATTAGAGTGGGTAGGCTATCCTTTCTCCATAGGATCATCCCAACCCAGGAATCAAACCAGGGTCTCCTGCATTGCAGGCAGATTCTTTACCAGCTGAGCTACTAGGGAAGCCCCCATAAGCCTATAAGACACACTATTTTACAATCACAACCTAAGCTCAGATCCAGACCAGCACAATAAAGCAAATATCACAACAAAGTGAGTTACACAAATCTTTTGGTTCTTCAGAGCAGATAAAAATTTATACTACACTATCTCTATTAAGTGTAAAACAGCACCATGTCTAAGAAAATGGACATAGGACATACCTTCCTTGAAATAATGACCTGGAGCTGCCAATCAAAAGGCAAGAAGAACGTGATTATGACTGTCACATGCGTGTGTGCAGGCTAAGTCGCTTCAGTCGTGTCTGACTTTTTACAGCCCTGTGGACTGCAGCCCACCAGGCTCCTCTGTCCATAGGATTCTCCAGGCAGGAATACTACAGTGGGCAGCCATTTCCTTCTCCAGGGGATCTTTCCAACCCAGGGACTAAACCTGTGTGTCTTCTGTCTTCCGCATTGGCAGGTGGGTTCCTTAAGACTAGCGCCACCACACGCACACGCCCATAATCGTCATAATACCAATAGGACAGGAGGAAACTTTCAGAGGTGATGTATATGTTTACAGCATAGATGGTGAAGATGATTTAATGGGTATAAAATGATCTCCATACTCTTCCAGTTGTATACATCAAATATATACTGCTCTTTATATGACCGAAATATACTTTATGCTAAACATCCTCTGAGCCTTTGGTGTGTCGCAGTAGTAACATCAAAGATCACTGATCACAGGTCACCATGACAAACAGAATGATAATCAACTACTTTGAAATATTATGAGAATTACCCAAATGTGACCCAAAGACATGAAGTGAGCAAATGCTGTTGGCACCAGTAGACTTGCTCAACACAGGGTTTCCACAAACACCCAATTTGCAAAAAAAGACAGTATCTGCCAAGTACATTAAAATGAAGCACAATAAGATGAAGTATTCCTGTGTCCCCATTTCACAGATGATGACAGTGAGGCATAGGAATCAAGAAGGGAAGCTTAATAAACAGTAGAGTCCATATTCAAACCCAGACAAATGAGCTCTGGACTCTGCAGTCTTATCCACTTGCTATACCACACCACCCAAAATACAGTTTCTAGGAAAAATAAAGTGGAACAGATGTGAATATGTCTCCCATGGCACCCTAGCCCCCTGCCTCAGGCAACAAGCTCCTTGCTTGCAACAAATGTGTATTGAGAGCCTCCATATCCTGAGCTATGTCCTAGGAATTCAGAGCTAAATAGGCTATGGATCCTGTTCTCTAAATCCGCACATTCACCACTAGCCACATTTAACAAAATTAAACTGAATTAAATTTAAATTTATTTTCTCTGCTTCACTAGCCACGTTTCAAATACTGAGTAGCCCCATACGGTTAGTGACTAGTGTATTGGACAATGTAGATATGGAACATTTCCATCACTATAGAAACTTTTTTTGCAAGCTACATTCTAGACTTTGCTACTCAAAGAGTTGTTCCCTAGACCTACAGCATCAATATAGCTCGGAGCTGGGTGGAAGAGTCTCAGCCCTACTGGATCAGAATCTTCATTTTAACAAGATTCTTGAGAGATTCATGTATACCTTAGACTGTAAGAGCACTTGAGTCTAGAAATATTTTCTGCCCTACTACTTGAAGTTACATGAGCTGAGGTTGGAAACCCAAGGCAATGAAGGAGCAAGAGTATTCTCAAGGGCTCAAAGAAAAAGAGTCCTGATGAGACTTGCTATCATCATGGCCCCTGGAATAGAAAATAGACTCTTGGAGCTCATCCCAAGGGAGGTAGAGGATAGGCTGTTTGGGGGCAGTAGTGGAGGTGGGCGAGAAGAGAGCTGAGACAGCAAAACAGTACATAAATCTAAATATCAAAGATAGCCAGCAATAACAACCACAAGCAGCATTTATTGAATGTGTATAATGGGCTTGTACCACTGTACAGGAGACGGTGATCAAAACCATCCCCAAGAAAAAGAAATGCAAAAATGGAAAATGGTTGTCTGAGGAGGGCTTATGAATAGCTGAGAAAAGAGAAGTGAAGTGAAGTGAAAGTCGCTCAGTTGTGTCCAACTCTTTGTGATCCCATGGACTATACAGTTCATGGAATTCTCCAGACCAGAATACTGGAGCAGGTCCAGGGATTGAACCCAGGTCTCCTGCATTGCAGGCTGATTCTTTACCAGCTTAGCCACAAGGGAAGCCCAAAAAGAGAAGTGAAAGGCAAAGGAAAGATATACCCATTTGAATGCAGAGTTCTTATAGCAAGTAGCAATAAGAAACCCTTCCTCAGTGATCAATGCCAAGAAATAGAGGAAAACAATAGAATGGGAAAGACTAGAGATCTCTTCAAGAAAATTAGAGATATCAAGGGAACATTTCATCCAAAGATGGGCACAATAAAGGACAAAAACTGTATGGACCTAACAGAAGCAGAAGATATAAAGAAGAGGTGGCAAGAATACACAGAAGAACTAAACAAAAGAGATCTTACTGACACAGATGATCACAATGGTGTGCTCACTCACCTAGAGCCAGACGTCCTGAAGTGCCAAGTCAAGTGGGCCTTAGGCAGCATCACTATGAACAGATTTCCAGCTGAGCTATTTCAAATCCTATAAGGTGATGCTCTTAAAGGGTTGCACTTAGTATGCCAGCAAATTTGGAAAACTCAACAGTGTCCACAGGACTAGAAAATGTCAGTTTTCATTCCAACTCCAAAGAAAGACAATGCCAAAGAATGTTTATGCTACTGCACACATTTCACACGCTAGCAAACTAATGCTCAAAATTCTCCAAGCAAGGCTTCAACAGTACGTGAACTGAAAACTTGCAGATGTTCAAGCCGGTTGTAGAAAAGGCAGAGGAACCAGAGATCAAATTTCCAACATCTGTTGGATCATAGGAAAAGCAAGATAATTACAGAAAAACATTTACTTATGCTTCATTGACTATGCGAAAGCCTTTGACTATGTGGATCACAACAAACTGTGGAAAATTCTTCAAGAGATAGTAATACCATACCCTAGCCTGCCTCCTGAGAAATCTGTATGCAGGTCAAGAAGCAACAGTTAGAACCAGACATGGAACAACAGACTGATTCCAAATTGGGAAAGGAGTACTTCAAAGCTATATATGTACGTCAAAGCAGAGTACGTCACCCTGCTTATTTAACTTATATGCAGAGTACACCATGTGAAATGGTGGGCTGGATGAAGCACAAGGTGGAATCAAGATTGCCTGGAGAAACATCAACAGCTTCAGATATGCAGATGACACCACCCTTATGGCAGAAAGCGAAGAACTAAAGAGCCTTTTGATGAAGGTGAAAGAGGATAGTGAAAAGGCTGGCTTAAAACTCAACATTCAGAAAACTAAGGTCATGGCATCTGGTCCCATCACTTCATAGCAAATAGATGGGGAACAGTGGAAACAGTGACAGACTCTATTTTCTTGGGATCCAAAATCACTGCAGATGGTGACTGCAGCCATGAAATTAAAAGACGTTTGTTCCTTGGAAGAAAAGCTATGATAAACCTAGACACCACATTAAAAAGCAGAGACATCACTTTGCCAACAAAGGTCCATCTAGTCAAAGCTATGGTTTTTACAGTAGTCATGTATGGATGTGAGAGTTGAACCATAAAGAAGGCTGAGTGCCGAAGAACTGATGCTTTCAAACTGTGTTTTGGAGAAGACTCTTCAGAGTCCCTTTTCATACTGTTCATGGGGTTCTCAAGGCAAGAATACTGAAATGGTTTGCCATTCCCTTCTCCAGTGGGCCACATTCTGTCAGACCTCTCCACCATGACCCGCGCGCCCTGGGTTGCTCCACAGGCATGGCTTAGTTTCATTGAGTTAGACAAGGCTGTGGTCCTAGTGTGATTGGATTGACTAGTTTTCTGTGAGTTTGGTTTCAATGTGTCTGCCCTCTGATGCCCTCTTGCAACACCTATCATCTTACTTGGGTTTCTCTTACCTTGGGCGTGGGGTATCTCTTCACGGCTGCTCCAGCAAAGCACAGCCGCTGCTCCTTACCTTGGACAAGGGAAAAAACAATACCCAGCTGTGGATGTGACTGGTGATAGAAGCAAGGTCTGATGCTGTAAAGAGCAATACTGCATAGGAACGTGGAATGTCAGGTCCATGAATCAGGGCAAATTGGAAGTGGTCACACAAGAGATGGCAAGAGTGAATATAGACATTCTAGGAATCAGCAAACTAAAATGGACTGGAATGGGTGAATTTAACTCAGATGACCAGTATATCTACTACTGCGGGCAGGAATCCCTCAGAAGAAACGGAGTAGCCATCATGGTCAACAAAAGAGTCCGAAATGCAGTATTTGGATGCAATCTCAAAAATAACACAATGATCTCTGTTCGTCTCCAAGGCAAACCATTCAATATCACTGTAATCCAAGTCTATGCCTCCACCAGTAATGCTGAAGAAGCTGAAGTTGAACGGTTCTATGAAGACCTACAAGACCTTTTAGAACTAACACACAAAAAAGATGTCCTTTTCATTATAGGGGACTGGAATGCAAAAGTAGGAAGTCAAGAAATGCCTGGAGTAACAGGCAAATTTGGTCTTGGAATGCGGAATGAAGCAGGGCAAAGACTAACAGAGTTTTGCCAAGAAACTGCACTGGTCATAGCAAATACCCTCATCCAACAACACAACAGAAGACTCTACACATGGACATCACCAGATGGTCAACACCAAAATCAGATTGATTATATTCTATGCAGCCAAAGATGGAGAAGCTCTATACAGTCAACAAAAATAAGACCAGGAGCTGACTGTGGCTCAGATCATGAACTCCTTATTACCAAATTCAGACTAAGTTGAAGAAAGTAGGGAAAACCACTAGACCATTCAGGTATGACCTAAATCAAATCCCTTATGATCATACAGTGGAAGTGAGAAATAGATTTAAGGGCCTAGATCTGATAGATAGAGTGCCTGATGAACTATGGAATGAGGTTCGTGACATTGTACAGGAGACAGGGATCAAGACCATCCCCATGGAAAAGAAATGCAAAAAAGCAAAATGTCTGTCTGGGGAAGCCTTACAAATAGCTGTGAAAAGAGGAGAAGTGAAAAGCAAAGGAGAAAAGGAAAGATATAAGCATCTGAATGCAGAGTTCCAAAGAATAGCAAGAAGAGATAAGAAAGCCTTCTTCAGCGATTAATGCAAAGAAATAGAGGAAAAGAACAGAATGGGAAAGACTAGAGATCTCTTCAAGAAAATTAGATATACCAAGGGAACATTTCATGCAAAGATGGGCTTGATAAAGGACAGAAATGGTATGGACCTAACAGAAGCAGAAGATAGTAAGAAGAGGTGGCAAGAATACACAGAAGAACTGTACAAAAAGATCTTCATGACCCAGATAATCACGATGGTGTGATCACTCATCTAGAGCCAGACACCCTGGAATGTGAAGTCAAGTGGGCCTTGGAAAGCATCACTACAAACAAAGCTAGTGGAGGTGATGGAATTCCAGTTGAGCTATTTCAAATCCTGAAAGATGATGCTGTGAAAGTGCTGCACTCAATATGCCAGCAAATTTGGAAAACTCAGCAGTGGCCACAGGACTGGAAAAGGTCAGTTTTCATTCCAATCCCAAAGAAAGGCAATGCCAAAGAATGCTCAAACTACCGCACAATTGCACTCATCTCACATGCCAGTAAAGTAATGCTCAAAATTCTCCAAGCCAGGCTTCAGCAATACATGAACTGTGAACTTCTGATGTTCAAGCTGGTTTTAGAAAAGGCAGACGAACCAGAGATCAAATTGCCAACATCCGCTGGATCATGGAAAAAGCAAGAGAATTCCAGAAAAACATCTATTTCTGCTTTATTGACTATGCCAAAGCCTTTGACTGTGTGGATCACAAGAAACTGTGGAAAATCCTGAAAGAGATGAGAATACCAGACCACCTGATCTGCCTCTTGAGAAATCTGTATGCAGGTCAGGAAGCAACAGTTAGAACTGGACATGGAACAACAGACTGGTTCCAAATAAGAAAAGGAGTATGTCAAGGCTGTATATTGTCACCCTGCTTATTTAACTTATATGCAGAGTACATCATGAGAAACACTGGACTGGAAGAAACACAAGCTGGAATCAAGATTGTTGGGAGAAATATCAATAAGCTCAGATATGCAGATGACACCACCCTTATGGCAGAAAGTGAAGAGGAACTAAAAAGCCTCTTGATGAAAGTGAAAGAGGAGAGTGGAAAATTTGGCTTAAAGCTCAACATTCAGAAAATGAAGATCATGGCCTCTGGTCCCATCACTTCATGGGAAACAGATGGGGAAACAGTGGAAACAGTGTCAGACTTTATTTTTCTGGGCTCCAAAATCACTGCAGATGGTGATTGCAGCCATGAAATTAAAAGACGCTTACTCCTTGGAAGAAAAGTTATGACCAACCTAGATAGCATATTCAAAAGCACAGATATTACTTTGCCAACTAAGGTCCATCTAGTCAAAGCTATGGTTTTTCCAGTAGTCATGTATGGATGTGAGAGTTGTTGTGAAGAAAGCTGAGCGCCGAAGAATTGATGCTTTTGAACTGTGGTGTCAGAGAAGATTCTTGAGAGTCCCTTGGACTGCCAGGAGATCCAACCAGTCCATTCTGAAGGAGATCAACCCTGGGATTTCTTTGGAAGCAATGATGCTAAAGCTGAAATTCCAGTACTTTGGCCACCTCATGCGAAGAGTTGACTCATTGGAAAAGACTCTGATGCTGGGAGGGATTGGGGGCAGGAGGAGAAGGGGACGACAGAGGATGAGATGGCTGGATGGCATCACTGCCTCGATGGATGTGAGTCTGAGTGAACTCCGGGAGTTGGTGATGGACGGGAGGCCTGGCGTGCTGCGATTCATGGGGTCGCAAAGAATCGTACACGACTGAGCAACTGAACTGAATTGAACTTCAGAGTCCCTTGGACTGCAAGGAGATCCAACCAGTCGATCCTAAAGGAAATGAATGCTGAATATTCATTGGAAGGACTGATGCTGAAGCTCTAATACTTTCGCCACTTTATGGAAAGAGCTGATTCATTAGAAAAGACCCTGATGCTGAGAAAGATTGAAGGCAGGAGGAGAAGGGGGAGAAAGAGGATGAGATGGTTGGATGGCATCACCAATTCAATGGACATGAGTCTGAGCAAACTCCAGGAGATGTTGAAGGACAGGGAAGCCTCGCGTGCTGCAGTCCATGGGGTTGCAAAGAGTCGGATGTGGCTGAGCAAGCAAACAACAACATTGGGCTCAGTACTGTGGTTGATATGGAGATGCATCCCACAGACTCCTCTTTAGTAAAGGTTTGCTGTCTAGCTGCAGGGTATGCATTCTACAACCTGCCTCCAGCTGCCAGCTCCTTCAGGGTCTGCCTCAGTTTCAGGATTCCCAAGCCCAAGCCATGCCACTTGTTGGACAGTCCATATCACATGGCTAGTCTAGAAAGAAATGTAAAGGTGTGATCATCTTGATCCAACTCAGGAAAGATCTAGAAGACAATTCTAGTTCCAAAGCCCATGCCTGGTTGGCTAAGGCTTTATTACAGTTTTAGACTGACTTCTTCTTTTTCCCAAACCCTAATAAATATCTTGCATCCCAAGCACTGTACCAATGTCTGCTTCGAAGACCCTTAGAAATATTCATTCATAAGAATCGGTGGTTACAGTAAGTACTGAGATCCAGTCTATTCATCTGCTAAAAGTCTCATTTTACTTTTAAAAAGAAGAAATGAGAGAAAAGGCAGAGGAAGGAAGGAGGAAAAGAAGGAGGGATAGAAGGGAAGAGGGGAGGGAGCAAAGGAGAAAAGAAGGAAAGAAGAAAGGAAATAAGGAAAGAGGAGAGGAAATTAATGGCAGCTAAGTACTTCCTGAGATTCACAGGTCATTACATGGTTCTGAGAAGTTCACGTTTGTGGCATTTTTCAACCATTATGTAATCAGTGGCCAAGCAAGCACCATCCTGGATGAGGGAGAGAGAACCAGAAGCACCTCTCCTCTGCTCCCATGTTACTAACAGTCTTTACATTCTGCAGCAGGAGTGGAGGAAGTCGGGCACAGGAGAGAGCCTCTGCACAAGCTGTCACATGAATCTCATTAAGGTCTGACTGGGTTTCCAGAGGTTCCTTTGTTTCCCTCTTTCAATTTATGGAACCATCTTTTTATAAGAAGTAATAGTAAGGAATGCTACTGATCTTTTACGATGTGACAAGTAACTCTTCTAAGAGTTATAAGCTATTGTACAATTATCACTTAAACAACCCTAGGTTAGTAAGGTAGATGTTACTGGTGAACAAGCACTCATTCTGCCTTCCTCATTCCATGGGAAAAGCATAATTGCCCTGCCTTTCAATGCTGAACTTGGCTTTATGACCTTTTTGAGAAATTTATACAAATGGAAGTTCTGACTGGGATTGTTCAGTGGTTTGGCTCACTCTCCTGTGCTCCTAATATCCCCTTCACAGAACCACTTCCTTTTCAGCCTGATACCTATGATGTAGAACTGAATCTACCTTTCAGGCTAGAACATGGCTTCCCAGTTGACCTACAGACTCTTGAGAAGGAAAATATTTATATTCATAAGTCACCGAGGTTGGAGAAGGAGATGTTTGTCACACAGCACTATTGTAGTAAAAGCTAACTAATATAGACATGGCCTGTTCTTATTTTCAGATAAAGAAATTCAGATACAGAAAGTTAAGTGACTTGACCAGGGTCACACAGATAAATTATTAGAGAAGATAAAATTTAAACCAAACAATGAAACTCTAAAACAGCAATACAATATTGTAAAGTAATTAACCTCCAATTAAAATAAATAAATTTATATTAAAAAATAAAATAAAAAGCAAATAAATAAATAAAACAGCATCATTATCCCCTGCTTTATAAGGCATATTCAATGTTAGAAAGAAAGAAATGTTGTGATATCATTCTACAAGAAATGTTAACAGATCCTTGAATTCCAACTCCAACCAAGTTGTGGTTATTTTATTTCCTAGGTCTTTGAAAGTGAAGTGAAGTAAAAGTCACTCAGTCATTTCCAAGTCTTTGTGACCTCATGGGCTATACAGCCCATGGAATTCTCCAGACCAGAATAGTAGAGTTCCCTTCTCCAGAGGATCTTCCCAACTCAGGGATTGAGCCCAGGTCTCCCACTTTGCAGGTGGATTCTTTACCAGCTGAGCCACAAGAGAAACCCAAGAATACTGGAGTGGGTAGCCTATCCTTTCTCCAGGGGATTTTCCTGACCCAGGAATCGAACCAGAGTCTCCTGAACTGCAGGTGGATTCTTTACCAACTGAGCTATCCTAGGTCTTTAATCATTCTTAAACAGAGACATCACTTTGCTATACATTCCATAGGCAAAATGTCCATACAGTCAAAGCTATGGCTTTTCCAGTGGTCATGTGTGGATGTAAAAGTTGGACCATAAAGAAAGCTGGGCACCAAAGAACTGATGCTTTTGAATTTTGGTGCTGGAGAAGACTCTTTAGAGTCTCTTTGATTGCAAGGAGATCAAGCCAGTCAATCCCAAAGGAAATCAACCCTGAATATTCACTGGAAGGACTGAAGTTGAAGCTGAAGCTCCAATACTTTGGCCACCTGATGCAACAAGCTGATTCACTGGAAAGACCTTGATGCTGGGAAAGATTGAAGGCAGGAGGAGAAGAGAGTGGTAGAGGATGAGATGGTTATATAGCTTCACTGACTCAATGGACTTGAATTTGAGCAAACCCCAGGAGATAGTGAAGGACAGGGAAGCCTGGCGTGCTGAAGTCCATGGGGTTGCAAAGAGTCAGACACGACTAAGTGACTCAACAACAAAAAATGGTAAGATCTGTGAATGGGCCAACATTTAACATACGATTACTGTGAATATTGTAACCAAAAAATGACACTAAAATGTCCAATCATTGGTCCATAATTTATGCACTTTATTTCCATTTTCATGAGATGGTGAGTTATTATTGAAAAATAACTGATTTTCTTTTTCTTAATTTTTATTAGCGTATAGTTGCTCTAAGTCTTCCCAATGATGCTAGTGGTTAAAAAAAAAAAAAAAAAAAAACTGGCCTGCCAATGCAGGAGACATGGAGACGCAGTTTCATTTCCTGAGTTGGGAAGATCCCCTGGAGGAGGGCATGACAACCCACTCCAGTATTCTTGCCTGGAGGATCCTCATGGACAGAGGAGCCTGACAGTCCATAGGGTCACAAAGAGTGGAACACAACTGAAGGGGCACACTGTTGCTTTAAACTGTTAGTTTCTACTATGAATCAGCAAAGTAGATCAGCTATCGGTATACAAATACCCCCTTTTCTGGATCTCCTTCCCATCTAGGTCACTACAGAGCACTGAGCAGAGTTCCCTGTGCCGCACGGCAGGCTCTCATCAGTCATCTACTATACACAGCATCAATAACGTACATGTGTCCAACTCAATCTCCCAATTCACCCCATTCATGCCTTTCCCCCTTGGTACCCAAACTTTTGTTCTCTACTTCTGTCTCTATTTCTGTTTTGTAAATAAGATCATCTATACCAAAGAAAAATACCTGATTTTCTTAGCAATGGAAAACTCAGGGCAATTCCAATAGCAAAAGAGATAAGGAACTGGTTGCTGCTGCTGCTGCTGCTAAGTCACTTCAGTCGTGTCCGACTCTGTGCGACCCCATAGACGGCAGCCCACCAGGCTCCCCCATCCCTGGGATTCTCCAGGCAAGAACACTGGTTAGAACAGGCATATCTCTAAGCCCGTTAGCTTTAAGAGATTGACATCTTTAAGAGAATACCATATATGTGAGGAATGGTAACTTGTATGTAATCAAAATTGTAATTGAAATATTTAATTTTATGTTTTCTTTTTACTTTTGAAAAATCACAAAAATCTTCCCCATTGTTACTTCACACAAGCAATCAAGCTTTCCTATATGATATTAAATGTATACAATTAAGTCAAATGATTTATGTCAAACCTTTTTTCTTTTTTTCATTTTACTGAATTTAGACCACAAGAAGTTCTTGAACCTTCCTGGAGAATTTCAAGACCCCAACAGATCTTCCAAGCACACCCTTCCTCAGAACAACTCCATCCCTCATCCCCTGCCTCTGCAGTTGCTTTCACAACCCTTAGAGGAGATAAACTTGTAACCCAAGCTGGGAAATTGGGCCTGACTCATGCTGAGAAGCTGAGTAGTATAAAGGGCACCTAGTACTTTAATTCACTCCTTCAGACTTCTCTCTGTCCTTACCAGAAGCTTATTGCCACAGTCCTCCGGGCTCTTTCAACTCAAACCCTTTATACACCTCGCTAGAAATGTATAACTATAAAAGTTCCAAACCATTAGTTTAGATTCTTTCCAGATCCTTTCAGAAGGTCTGCCCTACAGACAGTGACATGCAGTAAATTACCTCAAAGGGAACATGCCGCAGAATACTTACTGGAAAGATGATCTAGGATGGAAGAGACAAAACAAGGAGAGGCATTTAAAAATTCTGTCTGAAGTGCATTTTACCCCTTTTAGCCCATGAATGCCATGAACACAATGGTGATACCAATATTGTTCCCATTACCTCTATACTGGATTAACAAATACCTCTTTTGTGGCTCTCCAGAGGGTCTCCCATCTGTGGCTTCCAGAAGATGTCTGAAAAGGGAGAGAAGCATATCACAGCTGCAAAGGAAAGCACCTGCTGATTTTATATACTCAATATGAGGCCTGCTGTAAACCCAGCCCTGCACGATGCATGATGCGAAATGCACAGTCATAACGAAGCCCTCATCTCTTCCTTCAAGATGCTCACAAATCAGGTACTTGTTCAGCAAATAACTGCAAGCACCAAGATTAAGGTGTGTCCCTGAGAAAGAATATGAGGGCAAACCCATCAATTACCCTGATTTCCAGGACTGCACTCACAGTCCACCAAGGGAGAGAAAACTGGTGTTCAATACTTCTAATAAATAAAGCAGAAAGTGACACATTCCTAGGAGAGACCCAGATAATGGACAACAAGGCATTAAGGAGAATGGAAATTACTTAGAAGTAAGGGAGGGTGGATTGAGGAAGATTTTGAGCAGGTTATTTCTAAAATTAACTTTTATTGAAATATAGCTGATTTACAGAGCTGCACCAGTTTCAGGTGCAGAGTAAAGTGAACCAGTTAAACACAGGGCCACTCGTTTTTAGGTTCTGTTCCCGTGTAGGTCGTTACAGAGAGCTCCCTGTGTGGATGCTGAAAGACATATGCAGATGGAGGGCGCATAAACTAAACAGAATGGAATTCTATTCATATGAGCAAGAGATACAAATGGGGAGAGCAGAGAGTGTGCGTGGAAATAACAGTTCCCTTTGACTCAACTCTTCACGACTAAGTGGGGACAAATGAGAAGTAAGATTGAAAAAATACATTGACAGGAGACTTCAGAGGGCCATGACGATGAGGCTCAGGAAACTGGCATTTATTCACATCTCTTCCACTGAGTCCTGGGTGTCATGAAGACAGAATGGGCAATGGTTGAGGATACTCTCCTGGTGTGACCAGAACAGACAGCTTTTATCCAGTTGACCTACTAGAGTTTCTAGACAAGATTGGGAAACCACATGAGAAACCACCACTGTCAGTAAATTCCATCTGTGCAAGCATTTTAAGAGGGTTGGGTGAGTCAGAAGATTAGTTGCCAAAAGATGAATCTGGTAGTAGTAGCATATATGATGGATTCAACAGAGGGGAGTGTCAACATGGGAAGATGGATTAAGAGGTTATTGCATCATACCCAGGTAGAGGTACTGGGGGCCTAAAATCAGGCCCAGCAATGTGGAAGAGGAGAGGAGACTGGCCACTTAACAGCAGTACAAAGAAGTCAACATTCTGGGCCTTGGAAGCAAGTAGAATGTGAAGGAAAATCCAGGGTTTTGAGCCTGGAAGATAGGAGGCTGTCACAGAAATAGAGGATGCCAAACACAAGTCAAGTCTGGGAACTGAAAAGCCAAGCTAGGGAAGCAGTGTTAAGTTTGAGGTTCTGGAAAGATTTCCAGGGAGCAAACAGCTTGATGGAAATGTCTTGCAAGCAGTTGAGGGGAAAAAAATCGCTCTGAATAAACACACACGTGAGATGAGCACATGAGACAGTTAATCATATACAGGAGAGCATTTTTATTTGAAATCAAGTTTTATATCAGATAATATTCAGAGTGAAATTTTTGAGCGGTATGATTCTTTTGTTGGAGTATAATTGCTCTATGATGTTGTGTTAGTTTCTGCTGAACAATCAAGTGAATCAGTTAATACCCCCTCCCTCTGAAGCCTCCCTCCCACCTCACCGATCCCACTCTTCTAGGTCAGCTCAGAGTGCCTAGCTGATACACTGTGCTATACAGCAGTTTCCCACAGCTATCCATCTCGCACACACTAATCTCCTAATTCATCCCAAACTCCCCTTCCCCCACTGTGTCCACACATCCATTCCCCACTGTATGACTCAGCAATACCACTCCTGGGTGCACACCCTGAGAAAACCATAATTTAAAAAGACACCTGCACCCCAGTGTTCAATGTGGCACTATTTACAATAGCTAGGACATGGAAACAACCTAGATGTCCATCGACAGATGAATGGATGAAGATGTGGTGCACATATGCAATGGGATATTACTCAGTCATAAGAAAGAATCAAACTGTAGAGATGTGGAATGGCCCTAGAGTCTGTCATGCAGAGTGAAGTGAGTCAGAAAGAAGAAAACAAATGCTGTATATTAATGCATATATGTGAAATCTTAAAAATGGTACAGATGAACCTATTTGCAGGGCAGGAATAGAGACAACGATGTAGAGAACAAGAGGGTATTTCTAAATAAAGTGCACATGTTTATTACATGCTAAACTCTAACTATTTGCCTTCCAAATATGTCAGGTATACAAGATTTTGTTCCTGGATGCTCTTTCTTCCTGTTCCTTGTTCTCCAGCTCAGAGATCTCATTTACTATCAACAAAATTTTACTGTCAAAAAATCCACCTTCCATATATTTGTCTCCAACCCTATAGGTCCAACTACCTGCTAGAGATGGCACCTGACCTGGACGTTCTAGTCCAATCGAGGCACAGAGGAGTTCAGCCTCTTCTCTCCCCTCTAACTGGTCCTTCCTCCAAATCTCCCTATTTCTTTGAACAGGGACTTCAGGTTGTGGTACCTCATACCTCCCCACACTCAGGACACAGTCATTCTAGACTAGCACTTCCTACCACGTTTGTACCCCTGCTCAAAGTCTTCCAGCTCCTTGATGTGGACAGAATAAAATCTAAGCTTCTCAACCAAGGTTTCAAGGCCACCCTGGGTCCAACCCAAGTTCCCTTTCCCATCGTGGTTCCTACTGCCTCTCTGCTCAAACCTTCTCAAGAAGACATCCTGTCTATGCTCTCAAGCCTTGATAGTTTCCCAACCTCTCAAGCAGACTGCCAATCCTTCCTCCTGCCAGGCATCGTCCTGCCCCAGTTCTTTCTTCGTCTGACTTATCCCCACCCCCACGCCTTGGCAAAAGTCCCATCTTTTCCTGAACCTCTTCTCATCCATTCGAGGACAGAAGTGGTGCTTCCGCTACGCTCACTAAAAAACCAGATGGTGTTTGCATAGATATTTTCCCATATGGGATATTGGGTTGTAAGAGTGCCTAGATCATAGGACAGTCTTGAAGATTCAATAAATGCTCAATAAATCATCATTATAATCATCACTGTTATATGTTAGACATTAGGGTAGGCATTTGGAGATCTATGTAGGAGTAAGATACAGTCCCTGACCTCAAAAAGTACAAAATTCACTGGAGGAGAAAATGGTTTGGGGAGGTGAAATGCCAGTAGAAAAAGGATGCTTTTGCACTATCTTGTCTAATTATCTTTTCTAGGATGTAAGGCCTGACTCTTCTACATGATTGCAAGCCTTGGACAAAGTAAATTAAATATTCTCTTGAAAAACTCTTTGAAAAATGTATCTTATTTCTTGTGTGTGTGTGCATGTGTGCGTGCCTTTTACTTCTCCCAGGAGACTGTGCACAAAATAATTATATTTTCACAGGACAAACATTTTAGTTTCCAGAGTCAGAGATTTTTACCCATCCGACGACACTTGAAATTAACAGGCCAACATTTAGCATCTTCCACTGACAGGACCTCATCCTGAGGCACGCACATACACAAGCACACTCTCATCCCTAACTGCCAATGCATATGTACTCAGAGACTGGGGGAAAAGCTTTGAAGCTGGAGGAAGGAGGAGGAGGAGGAGGCAGAGGGGAGGGGAGGGAAAAAGGAAAAGAAAAAAAGCGGGGGAGAAAAGAAATTCTAGCTTCAGCTCACCTCTAGAATATTGAGCATGTTAATTACCCCTGCCAAATGTCACTCTACTTATCTGTAAAATGTGTGCACTAGATTGTGGTCCCCAGTCCTGGCTGATTATAAGATTCACATCTAGGGAGATTTGTTAAAATTCCTTTTCCTAGATTCCAATCTGGATCTGCTAAATCCTTCCTGGGGAGGAGCCTGAAACTTTCTACCTTCAAAAGAGTATTCCGGGCAGTTACAATAATCAGTCAAGTTTGGGAATCCCTTTTCCGATTCTGAGTCTCTTCACATTAAAAGATACACTCCCATCAGAAAGAGAAAAACAAATATTGTACATTAATGCACATATGAGGAATCTAGAAAAATGGTATAGATGATCTTATTGGTGACACAGAAATAAAGACCCAGACGAGAGAACAAATGCATGGACACATGGGGGGAGGGGTGCGATTAGCTGGGAGCTGGGGATTGACGTATATACCACTATTGACACTACGTTGCTGTCCAGTCACTCTGTCGTGTCTGACTCTTTGTGACCCCATGGACTTCAGCACGCCAGGCTTCCCTGTCCTTCACCATCTCCTGGAGTTTGTTCGAATTGATGTCCATTGAACTGGTGATGCCATCCAACCATCTCATCCTCTGTTGTCCCCTTCTTCTCCTGCCTTCAGTCTTTGCCAGCAGCAGGGTCATTTCCAATGAGTCAGCTCTTCACATCAGGTGGCCAAAGTATTAGAGCTTTGGCTTCAGCAGCAGTCTTTCCAATGAATATTCAAAGTTGATTTCCTTTAGGAGTGACTGGTTTGTCCTCCTTGCAGTTCAAGGGATTCTCAAAAGTCTTCTGCAACACCACAATTCAAAACATCAGTTCTTCCGTGCTCAGCCTTCTTTACGTCCACTTCTTACATCCATACCTGACTGCTGGAAAAACCATAGCTTTGACTATATGGACCTTTGTCAGCAAAGTGATGTCTCTCGTCTCTGCTTTTTATTGTGCAGGGTAGTTTCTCTTCCAAGAAGCAAGCGTCTTAATTTCATGGCTATAGTAGATAACGAATGAGAACCTACTGTGCAGCATGGGAAGGAAATCCAAAAAAAGAGGGTATATATGTATTTGCATAGCTGATTCACCTTGCTGGACAGTAGAAACTAACACATTGTAAAGCAATTGTACCCCCCAAAAAAAGACATACTCCCCTCTAAGGAGCATCTGATAGCTTGGAGCTGGGATTTGAGGCAGAGATCTTTACAGTCCTAAGAGAAAGGCTGCAATAAGAGTGGGAGTCGTCTCTCTCCCTGCTTTCTCCATGCACAGAAACACTTTCTTTCCATTTTCCAACTGTGGTTTCTGATCAACATAAACGTTTTAACCGTTTATGATTCTTCCACAAGCCAGCTAAGAGCAAAGAAAACACTTTGATTATTTTGATACCTCTTAAGGACTTAAAGCCGGCTTTGAACATGTGGCACAAAATCTCCCTCATCAGATAATTTTGTGGCGGTGGCTGAATTCGATTTGAATCAGATGCATATCTCCAATTGTTTTAGTTACTTGACTGTGTTATTTTTAAATTGTATGGAGTCCTCCCTGTTTACATAAAGATACATTTAAGGAATTACACTCAGCTTTACTGGCTTTGATCGAGCCTCTTCCATCAAACGCCACTTTGCTGGAGCTTCCATCAATCAGCTTAAGAAGAAACTTCTTCCCACTCTCCCAGGGGGGCTCCAGGGCTCTTCTGTGCAAACTTTAGAGTATGTGTTTTTCTGGAAGAGCAAAACCACCTCCAAGAGTTTCATAGGCAGAAAAGTTTCCACATTCTGAATTAATTCCCTGGAAATGTCTATGCTCATTAAAAACAATCATTTGCTTCCCCCCACATTATATGATTGGATGCCTAAGTTCATGTAGACAAAAACCACTCTAATTCTCTAGGAAACTAACTTTTAAGGAAGAAAGGGGACTTCCCTGACTGTCTAGGGGTTAAGACGTTGCCTTCCAATGCAAGGGGTGCGGATTTTGATCCCTTGTCAGTGAGCTAAGTTAGCAAAAATAAATAAATAAAATAAAACAGAAGCAATATTGAAACTGTAATATTAAATCTTATTGAATCTGTAAATTCAATAAAGGCTTTTAAAATGGTCCTCATAAAAAATCTTGAAAACAAAAAAAAAAAGAAAAATGTCTTTCTTTCTTCGAAGTTATAGCACAGGAAGCATCATACACAGGGAGGAGTCCCATTTTCTGGTTAAGAGCTCTATGGAACCTGACTGCCTGGCTCCATCTTCCACTAGCTACATGGATTTGGGCAAAGTACTCATGCTTTTTGTATCTCAGTTTCTCCATCTGAAAAAATCATAGTAATAGTGCCTAGCTTAAAAGTTTACTAAGACATCTAATTAGATAGTATATAAAAGGATGAAAATAGATTCCTGCCACATGGTAAACACCCCATGAGTGCTAGCTCTTACTTCTTCTTCCAGAGCTTTAGCATTTTAGGCAACAGAGGTAAAAAAGAGTATTTATGCCCCATCTGTCTCATCACCTTGGCAACAGACCACAGTCTTCTTGAATGTTGTGGTTTTGTCTATAGTAAGAAGCCTATTCAACCAGGTAAATCCCTCCCCTGGCCAGTAGACACTTCCATTCTATTCCTCAAAGACAGCCTGGGAAGAGTCCCCCACACCTCATTGAAGGGCACAGTTGTTTACCAGCTTTCCTGTAGCCTAGGTCCCAAGTGCCCTGTTGCAATTCACCATTGTGAAGTCATCTCATAACATTTGCACACAAGGTCAGAACACCTTTGCTCCCTCTTGTCCTCAACCACTGACATTTTGGAGATGAGAAATGTGAAATTTCTACCACAGTTGACCTCAGGAGGTGGCATCTAGTAGGGCCTAACAAATACTTGAGTAATTAAAATATGCCCTCTTAATCCTCCCTCCACTAAGGCATTCCGAATGTATAGCATGGTACTTTAAAAAATTATCAGTCTATCTGAGGCTGGTTTTTTTTTTTCAAAGATGAAGGAGGTGGAGAGGAAGGAAGAGATTAGGATTGTGGATGTTTTGCCAGGAAAAGCCAGGGATTCTTATATCTGTTAAAAGGGAGGACATGAGTATAAAGTGGTGGGCATTTAATAGAATTATCTGTTCTATGCCCAGGATTAAGCCTTTATATGATATAGATGAGAAAACATAGACCTTTGCCATTTCCAGAAAATGACATGAGAATAAATACCCAGGATGCTAGATGAGTTACTTGACAAGGGAGATCGACAAGTCGAATGGCCAAGCATGTGTAAATAGCCCAGGGGCGCCCTGTACCAGACAGACTTGAACAACATCAGCGCCTTAGCCACTGGCGCTCAAACGGCTCGTCTCCTACTAAGCAAGACGGCACTGCATTCAACAAGAGTGACGGAAAACCAAATCATGCGGAAAGTCAGTCTGCTAGCAACGCTTCCAGAAGGGAAGACATTTATCAGTAAGATGACAAAACCTAAACTTTCACTGATTTAAGACTGAGGGTAGGATGACTTTTACTAACACATGATTTTGAACATGATCTGGATTTAGCTCAGTGTGTGTGTGTGCACTCGGTCGTGTCCAACTCTTTGCAACCCCATACGCTCTAGCCTGCCAGGCTCCTCTCTCCATGGAACTCTGCAGGCGAGGATACTGGAGCAGTTTGCCATTTCCTTCTCCAGGGGATCTTCCTGATGTAAGGGTTGAATCTATGCTTCTTGCATCCCCTGCACTGGCAGGCAGGTTCTTTACCAGTAGCTGAGCCATCAGGGAAGCCTGATTTACTTGAGGGCCATGCATAAAAAGCTAAAATTGTAAACTGCTTTTCCTCAATCATTGAAAGACAGAAAAACACTATTAGTGAAACATAATGGTCAAAGTACATGGCAAAGAGTTGACTCTTTAAAAAACTTTTACTGCATCCTGTTCACTGGGACACTAAAACCTCATTGCGTTCCCAAACCGAACATCATGGTTAGAATTCTGATATTCAGAAGAAATGTAATGAGCCTTCAATAGTTAGTTTATATCTAGGCGACAGGGAGAATGAACGGTTCTACATGGGAAAAATGATATGAATTATTCAGAAACAAATTCACCACAATAGCTTAATCTTCTCTGTTTCCACATATTTGTAACTGATATAGCTTCAGGAAGTAAAGAAGTTACACCCATCCTCGTTTTAACTGGAAAGGCCCATGGCATTCTGGGAGAAGTCCCTTTTTATCAGTGTTAGTCTGGGGAACACAACAGCTTCTGGTAATACCAGTCACTGAAAGATCAACCAAACTACTAATTCTGTACCCCAAGAAAGTGGTCTAATTAATGCAAAAATCTCCAACATAACACATTCCATTATCCTAAGGTTATAAAAAAAAAAGAGGAATAGCTTTTAAATTTCAAAATATCTTAACAGGAAACTTTTTAGATTAATAGCAAAGGTGGTACAGTGGCAAGGAAAATAACAAGAATGAAATTTTATTTATGCAGAATTCATTTATTAAATACGTGCTTCCTCTGTAGTCTGTGTTCTAGACAAAAACACAGGTTGCCATGCGTGATCCTTCTTCCCGTTCTCTCTGCATGCATCTTTTGCAGGCGCCTCTGACACAGCACTGTGACACCACAGGGTAACATGCATGTTCTCGGCCTGGCTAAATGAGGCACAGCTGGCATGGGGCTTAAGAAGGAAACAGTGGGGACATGAACAGAAGTAGCACAAAATTTTGAATGTTAAAAAAATCCTGTAACAACCTATACATGAAAAGAATCTGAAAAAGAACATATAAATATGTATTTCTAACTGAATCGCTTTGCTGTACACTTGAAACTAACACATTTACAATTAGTTATCTCGCTTGCTCAGTCGTGTTCAACTCTTTGCAACCCCATGGACTGTAGCCCACCAGACTCCTCTGTCCATGAATTTTTCAGGCAAGAACACTGGAGTGGGTTGCTATTTCCCTCTCCGGGGGATCTTTCCAATCCAAGGGATAGAACTCACATCTCCTTTGTCTCCTTCCTTGCAGGTGGATTCTTTACTGCTGAGCCATCAGGAAAGCAAATTAGCTATACTTCAATTTAAAACAAACAAACAATAAAACCTTAAAACAAAACAAATGAGTCACAGACATCTAACGGATATATTGTTTAAAGAAGACAAAAACTAAACTGGTTATAGATTTGGAAAAGAGCAGTGGAGAGAAATGGTTAAAGGAACCGAGATTGGCCCCTCAGGGTGGCTGAGTAATATATGGAGTGTTATTAGATCAAAGTCCCCTATCACCGAGGAGAAAACAACCAAAAATTGGCTTTAAGTCAGTCCAGAAAGATGTCAGCTTAGTTTTTAGGATGAATTCTTCGTGCATAAGCTGATACGTATCATATTAGATTACAAAGGGAAGTCTTGTAATCTTGTTCCCAGGAGATGCTTGGATGTGAGACAGGAAAGCCCCAGTAACACGCATGACCATTTCGAGTGGCTGATTCACCCAGAGCCAGAGGAGCACACTAGAAGACTTCCTGGGGTTCTCACAGGCTCAGGATTTTCTAATAATTCAACAAACACGAGGCTGTCGGAGTGACTGCTCTGTGACTGCTCAGCAGTTCTGGAAAATTCCAAATACTTTTTCTTTGTACAAATGAGGCTAACAGCAAGAATAGATTTTACAAGGACATTTTACAACCAATCAGCACCTCACGAAATGGAATAAATACCTGCTTCTTTCTTAATGCAGTAAATGAGTAGACATAGTTTACAATACAGCCAGAGCTCGGTGCCATTAAAAGAACTGGTGGGAAAAAAGCACCATGCATGGATAAACCTTGTAGATAGTCAGTGTTTTGGAAAGAGAGTTGGTGGCCCTGGTGTTCCCAGAGGAGTTTCACTGGGTTCTTTAAGCAAAGTCAATCTGCCACATTGAGGAAACCCAGGGTCAGCCTTAATGCTTTTGGTCCCAAGAGAAAGTTGTCCAGTTGCCAGAACATGAAGGAGAAAGAGAAGGAAAATTATCTCCTTTTCTGTCACTGCTGTGAACAGTGATGAGAAGAAATGGATCCTGTGGGAAGGTCTGCAAAGAGAAAGCCTTTTGTTTACTTCTCACTTGACTGAGACTTCTCAAGTCTCGGCTGAGACTTGCTCCTGCCACACGAGAGAGGCACTCACGATACCACAGGCTCTTAAGAATGAAGAATAAATTTAGAAATTATCCAACTTAAAAAATGTATATATGTGCACATATACATAGATACACACACACACACCTCAAAACACCCCACCAGCTAAAGAAGACCAATAGTCCAAGAAATCATTCTTTTTTCTTACAAGAAAGGCACAATCCAGGTAAGAAATACCCAGCGAAAGGCAGCACCATCTCGAGGACTCCAGACAGTTGCCCCAGTTTACCAGGCACTGAAAATAACCCTCCTGCTTCCTCTCCAGACCAGCATTTCCCAGAGAGACACCAGCATCTCTCTGTTCAGAAAGAGATCTCAGTCATCCACCTTAATCGCCAGGCTTCCAAAGAGCTTTTGCCTCCACTGCAATTATGCCTTAGAAATCCCACACCCATTTCGCATGCTAAGCCATGGAATTTTTTAAGAGAGTTAAATCAGAAGCCTTGGGACCATATTACTCTGCCAAATAAGTCATATACATGGAAAATGAACTCCCTGCTAGAAAGCTTCACGCTGTGCTTAGGTGTGTCTCTAGTCTAGTCTTTGTTGAAAAAATAAAATCCTTTTCTTTTGTTCTTTGACCTCTTTTCTAGGTGCTAAGTGAAAAAGTAGAGTTTTGTAGTCCCCGACTTGAACAGAGAGCCCCCTGTAAAACAATTCAAATCATGTTAAAAAAACAATCACAGCCCTACCCATGAAACTAAAAATGGAAACTTTTAAAACTGTTGCTAAGCAAAGACAACAACCGTGTCCCCTTTCAGAGCTGATAAGAGATCATGAGGTTGAAATTCTGCACAGCACGTTGAAAAGTAGAAGCCTTCATTTTAGGACTTCATTTTTCTTTTAAAGCAAATACCTTTGAAAGCTTGCTAGATCCACACTGGCTCCATCCTCTGCAGTGTTTTTGATCTGTAACACTCAAAAATAATTACAGTCATAGTCAAATACATGTGGATAATTTATGGCTCTCTATGCCATTTACAGTTAAGAAAAAAAATTCTTAAAGCATACTGATATCAGGACAAAATGACCATGGAAATGAACCAATCCTGCCTGCCCAAAAGTCATATTTTTTTAAATCAACAAATAAAAAGAGAACACAAGAATTTTTGTTTGAAAGCTCACAAAATTGGAAATGAGGCAAGTCAATAACAAACTTTCTTCCAAACCCCCTTTCCTTACCCCTGGAAAGCATTTTATGAGACAATGAAAACCTCTAACACTGAGTGATGTGATTAAGTAATAAAAAGCTGAATTTTTCTTTCTATGTAACCCCCACAGGATGCTTCCAAAAGCACGACAAGGGTCTGTATAAAGAATTAACTGTGTGTTGGTGTAACCCCAGATTACAGGTGTTTGTTAAGGGAGATCCCACTGAGATTTTTCTCAGGACTGATTAAACAACAGCTTCATTCTCTCTCATGCTAATGGGCTGGTTAGCAAGCGCTCCCCTTTCTAGAAGGCTCTGTTAACAGCGTCCATGGGTGCACTGTCTCAGCCTTGAGTCTACAGGAAGGGCAAGCTTGCACAATTAAAACCTCATGAGTCACTGATGACTGCTATCCGGATGCCAGAGCTTGCATGAAGAACCATCTTTTCCTCCACATGCTTCACAAGAGATGGTGGAGCCACCGCAGACATGCCCAGGCACTAACAGAAGGTGGCTGGCTAATCTCCGCCCCTACAATGCAACTTACAAGAGAGCGCATGCGCTCCTTGCCTCCGGAGGGACAGCTCAGGGCACACAGCCTTGACCCAGTCCGCTGCTCTGCAAGTTCCCAGTAACAAGCGGGTTAAGCCAGCCAATAAATCAACCCTCCAACCAGGGCTTCATCACCCTACACCCTGGACTCTCGGGGCTTTGCAGGCATCTGAAATTTCTTTAACGGGATTACCTTGATGGACCCAGAAATCCTGGAGTGTGTCATCGTAAAATGACTGCTTCCAAGAATATTTATGAGAAGGTGCCTCCATGGTTCATCCTCACATTTTTCCTCTAATGTTCAGGCTGTTTGTATTCTAAATTCTTCTCCCAGAAAACCTTTACCCCAACAGATACATGTATATGTGTGTGTGGTGGGGAGGTTGGTTCTATTTTTTAAAAACTTTTTCATTTGAAATGATTTCACATTTAAAGTTGCAAAGGCTAAACTCCCTTTCCACCCATTTAACAAACTTTAATATTTTGCTATGTTTGCTTAATCCAGCCCTTTCTTTCTGTGTGTGTATATAGGTGTACACGCACACACAAATATAGATATAATTAGTTTTGAACCATGTGACAATAGGCTCCATGTTTGATGCCTTACTCTGTAATATATCAATGTGTATTTCCTAAGAATAGTCTTACATAATCAAAGTACAGCTATCAAATTTGAGAAATTTAACAATGGCATAATACCTTTTCATCTAATCTGTCGACAGACAAATTTCATCATGTGTTCCCAATAATGACCATTGTAACAATTATTTGGGGGATGAAGGATACAGTTCATGGATTACCTTTGAGGCTGGAATACTACATCAGAATGTGTTCTTCCCAAACTGTCCCATCTCTGGGCCTGTAATACCATTTGCCCCTTTGTGGTGATGCTAATTTCTATCATCTGATCACAGTGCTGTCCCATGTCTTTACTGCATAGTTAACTTTTCCCTTCTGGACTTTAAGATACCTTGAGATTATGTAAGTATTCTGTTCTCCATGGAATCTCCACCTCTTGATTAAGTATCCATTGAGGACTCCTGCCTGAATCCATTTTCATTATAATGCTCATGAGTTTTCTTTTTTATTTAAGTAACACTGTAGGAACTTAACTCACTGAACACCATCAGTGAGAAAGGGTTTTGTAGAAACCCTTTTCTGGAGAAAACCCCTTAGACTGTATTAGCACACAACTCATCAGGTTTCTTCATTCACAGGGTGACAATGAAAGGACAGAGGGAAATGCATGCACTATGAATGGGCCAGTTTTGCCCCAACATACTTTTCTTTAATCCTCATTTCTCCAAAAGAGTCCCATCCCGAGAGATAAGAGTGTATAGAATCAATAACATCTTCCACTCCTTTCATTCAATATCAAGCATTTTTCATGATGATGACATGCAGCCACTAGTCCAGGGCATTTCCTCCCTTTTGTTTAAATTGCTTCTAGAATAAACATCTCAAAACTTAGGATGGCAGCCAAGGGAAGATAATCTCTCAGGGGAAGACACTTGAATCCTCACAACTTCCATCAGTAAGAAGCAGAGGAAAATGCCAAGCTCCCATTCATTTCCAAAGAAATGCCACAACCCAGTATAGCTTCTCACCTTTAATCCCATGGAATGAAAGTTGGTCTTTCCCCTAAATGGAGAGGAAATCCAAAAAAGATGGAATATATGTGTACCTATGGCTGCTTCACTTTGCTATACAGTAGAAACTAACACAACACTGTAAAGCAACTATACTCCAAAAGAAAAAGCTGGTCTTTCAAATGTGAAATTTCATATATGGCAATAAATCATACTGTAACATCTCCCATGGAAACAGAAACACATATACATACATTAAACATAGAATTTACAACCATATACACTTTTCCTTGCAAGAAGAGCTTCAGAGACCTCAGAAACCTGACATGCTAACTGTCAAGAGAATCCTACACTCCATACAAAATGAAAGGAAGTGGGGGAGTCTACACTTACCCCCCTAGGGTTTATCTTGCTCACTAAAAATAAACATATTTCCTGGAGGACAGATGGAACACGGGAGGTGACAATTCATTCTCCAAGAAAGCATGTGACTTTCCAAGAGCAAATTCACACTTCAAGGTGCAGAATATTCAGATACACAAAACACTTTCCGATCTGTAGGCAAGAAAGTCTACGAAAGTGATTTTTCCCATAAGACTGTAGTTTGACTGAAAAGCAAAACTAGCAAAAATAACATGACCAGGTCCAAAATACAGATGCTGGCCTGGGCCAGGCTTGCTTCCCTCACTGCTAAGCCCCTTCTGGCAACACGAGGTACTTCTTGTCATCCAATGAAGAGTTGCTTGTCTTTCTTGCATTGGGATGTGTTGTATTTAAAGATACTCTATCAAAATCCCAACAGGGCAGCCAAGTGAAAAGACCAGACATCTACACATAGAGTGGCAGCAAGCTGCACTATACTGTACAGTATCTACCTTGTCAATCAGTTTCACTGTCTTTTAGAGCTGGAAGCCACTTCGATATCATTTTACAGTTCCCTCATTGCATAGGCAATGCAACACAGACACCATTTGAATACGTGATCATATCATAAATATTTAAACTTATTTAAATATTTATTTGTTTGAAGAATCTTCACCACCTTTGCTTTGTGCAGGGAACAAGCCAGGCCCCAGTTATAAGATGGGGAACAGGACAGACGTAATCGCTACTCTCACAAATATTGTACCCTCCTTGTACAGTATTCATTGCTGATAAAAACATCATCGTTTATTAAAAGTTTTCATGTAGACCAGCAATGCTCAATAGAAACGTAATGTGAGCCACATGTGATATTTTACATTTTTTCTTAATGTGAAGAGGTGAAATCAATGTAACAATATACTTAAATTGAGGGAGGGGGTTGGTGTAGGGGGTGGAAAGGAAAAAAGAACGGTACTTAATTTAACCCACTTTGTCCAAAATATTATTTAACATGTAGTCAACATAAAAAGTTATGAAGGAGCTGTTTTACATTCTTTATTGTATTAAATTTTCAAAATCCACTGTGTACTTTAGTACCATTTAGATCTGTCAATTCAGATGCTGAATTTTTATGCAGATTTTGATCTGCATTTATATTCCAGAAAAAATTACAGCTAAAAAAACTAGACTGATAATTTCAGCTATTCCAGTCATTCTTAAAAAGTTTTCTGAAAACTAAATCAAGCAGGTTTTCAATTTCAGTTTAAATGAATTAAACCTGGAGGCAACTAAAAAATCAAGTTCCCCTATGGCACTAACACTATGCCAAGTGCTCGGTGGCCCCACGAGGCCAGTGGCTGCCCTACCGGTGGGCCAGCTCTGAATGGTATGACTGTATGTTCCTAGGGAAAAATGAGCATGGGCAGGGCAGGCATCACAACACACTGCACATATGAAAAATGCACACGACTCATCTGAGGCTGCAGGGACCAGTGAGTGGTGGAATCAGAATTCAGCCCCAAGAATTCCGAAGCCCAGCGATCTTTCCCTACACCTCGCTGAATTCAAAATGAGCCTGAAGAGACTTCCCTGACTGTCCAGTGATTAAGACTCTGCACTTCCGCTGCAAGGGGAGCAGGTCTGAGCCTTGGTCAGAGAATTAAGATCTCATTTGCCTGCTGGCCAGAAACCAGAGCTGCAGACGGAAGCAATATTGCAACAAGTTCAATAAAGACTTTAAAATGGCCCACGTCAAACACATCTTTTAAAAAAGTGAGCAGGAAAAACCTCACTCTATTCACAGCACTGTGTTAGGCCACTCTGTGAAAGTAAGTCGCTCAGTCGTGTCTGCCTCTTTGCGACCCCCCCGCCCCCAGGCCCTTCTGTCCATAGCATTCTCCAGGCGAGAATACTGAGTGGGTAGCCGTTCCCTTCTCCAAGGGGCCTTCCCAACCCAGGGATTGAAGCCAGGTCTCCCACACTGCAGGCGGACTCTTTACCATCGGAGGCACCAGGGAAGCCAGGCCATAGAGAATCTTAAATGCCAGATTATCATGCTTGAACTTGAGCCAGCCCAGAGGTAGCACACAGGTGGTTTAAGACATGAATTGACCCACACGTGTATTCTTTTGGTTAGGTCCAATTTTTCTTCTAAAAATATGATTTTGAGTACTTTTCAATGAGACTTCCAGTTTCCAGTTTCCCACAGGCCCCCCATCGCTATTACTCAGAACCCCACGGTCTCACTCACCATCTGTGCTTTCCCCACCCCTGAGGTATTTGCATTTGGCAACCCAGGGAGGTGCCGTGAAGGGTCTGCAAGCAAAGGAGGAGAATGAGGGGCCAAGGCTGCCTCCAGACGACTCATCTGCTCTCTGCACAGGCTAAATTTGTTCCAGTAAAGACCGGAATCAAGGAGACTAGTTTAACTGGAGAACTGGTCTTTCCTAAAGCTCTTTTTGCTTCTTTCAGGTTTATTTCCTTTGAGTGTTCATTAAAATACATTGTTGATCCCAAAAGTTTCTTCCAGAATATCTTAAATTTTCAGTCTATGGCTCAAAGGCAGTTTCCAGTGAAATGACAGAACTGCTTTCACTTATAGACACACAGGCACATACATACACAGACACCACACACACACACACACACACACTGCACACACATACATATACACACACATTCACACACTGTGTACATACCACACACACACACATATACATACCACTCATATACATACACCACACACACACACACACCATACACACACACTCAGCATACACACGTACACACTCACGTACACACTCACCGTACACACACACACAGATGCAGAGTTGGTCTCTACCTGAAGGGTATCTGAATGACTCCCACTGAAGACTTCTGAGTAGAGGATAAAGATAGATTTCAAACATATAGCAGTATCTTCTGTCCCTACTCATATGCTAGGAGGCACTGGATAAAAGCTATGACCCCTATATATCTATGTCCTTTTCTCCTGAAATATAAATTTATGAATATTTCATCTTTGCTACACCACAGGCTCCTAGAGGGGGTAACATCTTGGTAGGTTTCTGAGTCTTCTTATGAAAGAAACCAAAGAAATGTTGACTTGGACATTATCGTTGAGGAAGGGGAAATGGCCCAATTTTGAGTGCATCAGGTTTTAGGGACCCTTTGCAGGTACAAAATCAAAGGAGCAAAAGTAGTGATAATCCTACCAGTATGAGTTTACTAATTAACATAATTTTGTCATATTATATTTATCATAATTTGAGAAAAGGTAAGAATTTGTCTAAAGCAATACATTGGAAAAGTCTGGGTATATTTTTTGTAATTAAATTCAAAATAAATTTTATGTATCTGAAAAAAACATACTCTTACTTGATTCTACATGTTTTCATCATGTTGAGTAAGAGACTCTAAAGCAGAGATTCTGAAACTTGAATGTGTTGTGGGGTAGGGTTGGGAATACTGATTAACATGCAGATTTGTAGGACTCATCCCAAAATATAATGCGGTAGGTTTAGGGCACCTCAGTGACTCTGATACAGGAGGTACAGCACCTACAGACTGCACTTGTTGAAATATGGCTTGAGCAATTAGCTATAAGTCATGGACCTTTCACCTGGGGCAGAGATCATTAGCCTTGTTGATGATTACTTCCCATTATGATGCAATCAGTTGGTTGCACTGATGACTCCAAGCAATGGCCTCCCTGTATCTACATTCTCTCCAAGAGACTCTACAGCTCCTCCTATCAAGAGGAAGTCTACTTCCTTACCCTTTGTGTCTAGACTGGCCTTGTGGCTTGCTGGTCAACTTGCAATGGAAATATCAGTGTGCCATCTTGAAAAGACACACACTTCTCTCTCAGATCCTTATCACCACCATGTGAACAGCTCCAGACAAGTCTACTGGATGATGAGAGCCTTCACAAAGAAGACACCATCTGTCCCATTCAAGGTGACCTCAGACCAGCCCATAGTCAGCCTAGAAATGCAGAGCTCCCTACCTGGCCCACTGTTCGCAGGAGATAGGAGGCAGACCTTACCAAGAGCATAAGATCTGTCCATCTAACCCAAGAGCCATAATTGTACTCTTTTAGGACAGAGTTTGGAGTAGCTTGTTATGCAACAATAGCTAACTGATGCGCAGGCAAATCATCATCTGCCCTCTGTTCAGGAAAATCTGAAGGAGACTGAATCCTGCAACAGGAAGGAAACACACCTCTTATTTTGACCTAAATAAATAAATAATAAATTCATGGCCAAACTTTACTGGTGGACCAAGGTGATGACCAAGGATATAGTACAAAATAAGAAATCTGAAACCCAGGTCCCAAACAATGGAATGCGTGCTAAGTCACTGCAGTCGTGTCTGATTCTTTGTGACCACATGGACTGTAGCCCACCAGGTTTCTCTGCCCATAGGATTCTCCGGCAAGAATGCTAGAGTGGGTTGCCTTGCCCTCCTCCAGGGAAATCTTCCCAACCCAAGGATTGAACCCATGTCTCCTGTGTCTCCTGCCTTGCAGGCAGATTCTTCACCGCTGAGCCATCTGGGAAGCCCATTCCCAAACAATGGGATTGTTAACAATAAAAATCTAAAGTGACATCATTTAAAGACATTACAAGATTAAAGATCCAATCCATAATAAAAGACTTTTTTTAGCATTCCATCAGTATGTTGCTGTCCATTCACCCTAAAAGAATATAAAAGATACAGAATTTGTTCTTTTGAATATGAGACACATGTAAGATAGTATTTTATATTTCCTGTAAAATCCATAGAATCTATGTAAATTCCTCAAAAGCATTCAAAATCAGATTTTTTTAAAGCTTCCCAAAGGCAAAACCAGGGCTTCCCAGATGACTCAAATGGTAAAGAGTCTGCCTGCCATGTGGGAGACCCGGGTTCAATCCCTGGATGGGGAAGATCCCCTGGAGAAGGAAATGGCAATCCACTCCAGTATTCTTGTCTGGAGAATTCCATGGACAGAGGAGCCTGGTGACTACAGTCCATGGGGTCACAGAGTCGGACACGACTGAGCAACTCACACATACACACACACACACAGGCAAAACCAAAATTAAGACATCCCTTAATTCAAACACAGCTTCACTGAATTTCCCTGCTATTGAATTATTACAAGCTGTTTCACCTATCTAGAATGAGAATGCTAGAAAGACTGGGTCTCTTAAAAGAAATACATCTTTGCGCTCTTAGACTATTTATTATTTTGGCACTGGTTGCATTACTCTCTGCTTGGAAAGCAATGTCTGTGGTATAGGAAACTCTGGAGTGCTGGGTTGCAAAAGAACACACCGTATGCTCTGAGGTTCACAAGCACAGTGGCCTTAATTCAAGGGTGATGCTTGGATTAGGAATTCTTTTTACAAACTGAACTTTACATGAATGTAATGGGAACATTATATTCAAAGGCCAGATAAGTTACCTCTTTTGTCTGATTGATCATTATTTCACCTCCTACAGAAGAGAGAATGAACACAGCCTGTCAAAATCATTGCGTTTCATCACTGACCATCTGCAAACATACTAAAATGGAGGAAAAACTTTAAAAATCTATTTTTATAAGACCAAATATTAGCCCCATGGGCCCCATAAAGTTTCCAAACTTTTCTTATTGATTGGCTTCCTTTGATAAAGTGACCAAAAAAGTCATCAAAACAGCTCCCAACTAAGAAACCATATTATGTAGTATTCTGTAAAATTACATATACCGTCAGTAAAAACAGGAAAAGAAAGACAGAAAACAGACTTCAAAATGATTTCCCACACATTTCAACAAATTTCCTACCAGGTAAAAGTCCCAACTTTTAAATGATAATCCCCCAAACAAGGAAAATCTTATGGCTTCATGACTTCTGACTTGGAAGCAAAAATCTATAAGTCAAAATAGCCCTAGATATACATTTGTGGATGATTTCCTCCCCATTTTAGGTTAAACCTATAGTAGACAGTCTTTGTATGGATCCTGACATTTGGTTCTTTCACTAGAAGCTTGGTGGCTTGCAGTACAAGCGTGCCAGCACTCTGGGACTGCCCTCTTAGTGTGAGCGGTCAGAAATGATTAACTGAAAAATATTTCCAAGTTAAACATTGATTCGCCTCTGCCTCTATTTATTCCTATCTTGGATGACCTTTCCAACTCTCTTTTTCTTAAACCAAAGAAAGCAGGCACCAGTGACTTTGCATGTCTCAGTAGAAAACAAAATCAGAATTCTGCATTTGTTGGTTCTTACAGCTTTATAAAGAAATGAGCAGGGCATTGAAGTGATCCGAGGAAGTCTATTTTTCTTTGTACACACACACAGGCAGACACACACACACACCCCATACTTGTGACTTGAATGAAATCCTCTCTTTTTTGTTTCAATCGCTATCTTATGAAGTCCACACAGATTCAGAAGGTCTGAAACTAGCTTAGTGTATGAGTTAGCTTGAACCTCATCCTCCTGCTCCTCCTCTTCCTACTTTAGGAAAGGGACTGCATATACTAAAGACATCAGTCCTCCAGATCTCAGTCTACCGCTTCAATCGATCACCAAATCCTGTGGCATCTCACTTTGAAGTATCTTGTATCTCTCTCTCACGTACACATACACAGACATCCCCCTTAGCTCAGTCCCCACCAGTGCTCAGCACTCCAAGCCTTAAAGTTTATGGAACGGCTCCCTATCAGTCTCCTCTTCATCCTATTTACAAGGTGACAGTTAGTCTTACTCGAACACAGCTGTCATCATGCCCTTTCACTGTTCAAAAATCTACAATGGCTGCCTACTGCCTAATATCAACAACAAATTCCTCCTCCTAGGCCAAAAGACTTTCCATAATTTTGTCCCATTTTATCCAATCCATCTAATTTCTTACCTTTTTCTCCACTGTGTATTGCAGCACTGTGTATAATAGCCAGGACATGGAAGCAACCTAGATGTCCATCAGCAGATGAATGGATAAGAAAGCTGTGGTACATATACACAATGGAGTATTACTCAGCCATTAAAAAGAATACATTTGAATCAGTTCTAATGAGGTGGATGAAACTGGAGCCGATTATACAGAGTGAAGTAAGCCAGAAAGAAAAACACCAATACAGTATACTAACACATATATATGGAATTTAGAAAGATGGTAATGATGACCCTGTATGCGAGACAGCAAAAGAGACACAGATGTGTAGAATGGACTTTTGGACTCTGAGGGAGAGGGAGAGGGTGGGTTGATTTGGGAGAATAGCATTGAAACATGTGTACAATCATGTAAGAAACGAATCACCAGTCTATGTTCGATACAGGATACAAGATGCTCGGGGCTGGTGCACGGGGATGATCCAGAGAGATGATATGGGGTGGGAGGTAGGAGGGGGGTTCAGGATTGGGAACTCATGTGCACTCGTGGCGGATTCATGTCAATGTATGGCAAAACCAATACAGTATTGTAAAGTAAAATAAAGTAAAAAAAAAAAGCTATTTACTAATATCTTTTAAACCTCTCCAGCCAGGCACTCATGAAGTTAGGTGTGGCCATGTGATCACCTCTGGCCAATGAATTCTACACAGACAGAAGTGACTTATACAACCTCTGGGTGAAAGTATTTAAGAAGCAATTCATGTTTCTCATCTCTTCTCCTCTTTGCCACAAAGATCAATTAACTCCAGATGGTAGCAACTCCATTGCCCTGGATCCCTAAGTGAAGATGAGTTTCAGCAGATTCCTCCTACTGATATGTGATACTCCATTGCTTCTGTCACTGAGATTTGGGGGATGGTTGCTGCTCTATCATAAGCTAGCCCATCCTAACTAAAATACCCCCTGTGCTGGTTCCTGCCTCCAAGCATTTTTACTATCCATATGCCCTCTCTCTACTTCCTATTTTTTGAAGTTCTGCTCAGGCTTCTGGATCCAGCACAGATTCTCTTTCTCCAAGAGGCCTTCCTAATTTATTTATGCCACAATGATCTCCCCTTTCTCTCTATGGATATGTACCATCATACCCTTTAAGCTTCAATTCAACGGTGACCAAATACTTATTGAATTCTTTGTGTTAACAACTTAGGTACAAAAACATGAGACCTGATTCTTATCACCAAGAAGGATACAATTAGAAAATCATACAGTAATAGCAGATGCAACATAAATTGTCAGAATACAAAAACGGCTCATTGCTAAGCCAGTGACAAAGACATGCTGCCAATAATGCGACTAAAGGCATTTGGAAAAGCGTTCGGGAAGTTACGAGCTCCCTTGAATAGCATGTAGCCAGAATGAAGAACATTTTAGGTAGAGACTTAGAGACAGAGCAAAAGCACAAAAAGAGTCTCTTAAAGTTGGATGTTCATAAAAAGAAGTTTATTAGAAAAAATTAGCAGAGGAAAGTGCTGTAAGAAAATAACAGAAAGGTAGTTGGAGTCAGATTTTGATGAGTCGCATGCTGAAGACTTTGAGTTACTTCCTACAGGAATGAAGAGCTGCAAAGTTGTAAACAGTAGAAAGAAACATGCAAAAGTCACTTTATTGAGGTGATCTATCTAACATTTACAAAGCAGACGGATTGAAGGAGGGTAAGAGAATGGAAGCATTATCTAATTCCTCTCAAACTTAATAAATGTTAATGTTGTCTTTCTAATTACTGTGTAACAGTTAGCAATTGCTGTATAACAAGCCACCCCCAGATTTACTTGCTTAAAACAATAAGCATGTATTACCATTCATAACTGTCTGGGTCTGCTGGGTTGTTCTTCTGGTCTTGGCAGGACTCACGTGTGTGGTCAGCGTCAGGCTGGGTAGGGAGGGACCTCTGTTGATGTTAGCTAAGCTTTCCCACATATTGTGAAGGTCACTGACTACAGACTGATTTGGATGGTCTCCACTGTGACAACTGGGCTCTCCAGGTCATTTCTCACCACCCAGCAGCCTAGCCAAGGCTTGTATGGTCGTGGCAGGCATCCCAGAAAACAGATAAGCACATCAAGCGTCTTCAGGCCTGACCTAGGAAATGGCAAGACAGTACTTCTGTTGATTCTACTTGCCAAAGCAAGTCACAAGTCCAGCTCAGATTCAAGATGTGAGGAAGTAAAGTCACACTGTGAAAGGCGGGGTTGCATCCAGGCCATTATCTGAGAAGCAAAGATACAAGCAACTAGGCATCCTCTGCTACCCTTTATTCATGCTCACTTTATTCTGCTATAAGCCAGGAAGTTACAGTATTACACTCACCAGTTTACAGATGAAGAAACTGGGCTTCTACTTGGTTAATCATTCACCTAGGATCATATATAACTGAGTATAATCAGTATCTGAAATTCAGTCTAAGACAAAGCCCATGGAATTTTACTTTTTTGATAGAAATCATTGGCACTATTGGTGAAAAGCCTGCCTGCCAAAGCAAGAGACATAAGAGATGCAGGTTTGATCCCCGGGTCAGAAAGATCCTCTGGAGAAGGGCATGGCAACACACTCCAGTATTCTTGCCTGGAGAATCCCATAGACAGAGGAGCCTGGTGGGTTACAGTCCATGAAGTCACAAAGAATCGGACACATTATATTGAAAGAGAGTGAAAATCAACAGTAAACGAGAAAGAACATTTTGCTGACGTTAAAGAGTTAAATTCAAGTACCAGTTATGTTTGTTTGTTTCTTTATCTCTAATCAGCTCTTTTGTAGAGGCTAATATATGGAGAAGGCAATGCACCCCATTCCAGTACTCTTGCCTGGAAAATCCCATGGACAGAGGAGCCTGGTAGGCTGCAGTCCATGGGGTCGCTAAGAGTCGGACACAACTGAGCGACTTCACTTTGACTTTTCACTTTTCATACATTGGAGAAGGAAATGGCAACCCACTCCAGTATTCTTGCCTAGAGAATCCCAGGGATGGGGGAGCCTGGTGGGCTGCCGTCTATGGGGTCACACAGAGTTGGACACGACTGAAGCAACTTAGCAGCAGCAGCAGCAGAGGCTAATACAACCAAAATATCTACACACATAAAAGTATTTTGAAAACTACAAAACCTCATACAAACAGAATTTATTCTTATTCTAACGTCTTTATGGAATCTGGAATAAGTCTGCATAGAAGGAGATGAGCAATAGCCTCCTGGGAAAAAGATGCATTTATTATCTAAAATTATCTAAAATATGCCGTGCCAAAAATACTTCCAAAAAATTGGCCAAATATCTTAGTATCTTATGCTTATAAAAAATTCAGTTAAGTAAAAATTCCTGGCTGTTAATAAATTATTGTTTTAAAAAAGCTATTGTTAATATTTTTAAGGCACAATAATGCTATTGCAGTTGAAGCTTTGCTAAAGAGTTCCTGTTTTTAGAGTATAGTAGTCATGGGTGAAATTATACAAGGTCGGAGTTTTCCAGAAACGTTAGAAAGTATAAATGAAAGATTAGCTACAATTAACTACTGAAGCCGAGTAATGAGTACTTTTATGTCTGTTTGAAATAATAAGATATTTATATGAAAAAAAAAGTTTTTCTATTTATTTAAAACCTTCCAAATAGGAGTAGCTGCCTGTCTTTTAAAATAAAAGCTCTTTGCATCTGATATTTCAGAAATATTCCCAGAACCATAGGCATGACCTATTAGGCCTGGATATTGTTTCTTTCAACATGAAAACTAATTGCCAAAACAAAACCCCAATATCATCTTTTCTCAACAGCCAGAGCAAGAGTGTCCTAAGCTGCTTCTCAAACTTAATTCCTAACTTTCATTCTAACATCAAGTTTCAACCTTACACATTAACCACGGCAATCTTACCCCACCCTTGCTATCTGTTCCTAGCAATCGTCCATTTACCCTTGTCTGAGCCACCCTCTCACGGTCTGTTTTTTCTGAGCAGCAGAATATAGAGTAAGGCCTGTGTTGATTTTGTGCAGTCCACATTCCTGGAATGTTAGCGCTGAGCATAGAATTTGACCTGTAACACAGTGAGGAAAGAGTTCAAATGCAAACTCCAAAGATATCCATCCCACAGAATAAATGCCAATAAGCAATTTCCTTTTCCCAGCCTACCAAAGATTTTTAGCAGATAGCCCATAACAGACAGAAGCCATGCCAATATTTTATAACCCATAAAATTTCTTCAAGCAGTTGTACAGATTTCCAGCCATCCTTTGATCAGTCATTGTAACAGTGACTCCGGGCTTTTGCCTAAAAATGATTCCTAGATCTCGATACATATACAATGGAAACGATCTGGCCTTCAGAAGGTCTCTCATTAAAGCGCTAATCTGTTCCACCACATTCTTCTGAGACGCAGCAATCAGCATCCAAGCCGGCCTCCGTGGCCAGCCCTAATAAGACTGAGAGAAACAGCTTAAGTAATTGGATTGCTCTATGGGATTGAATGTCTGACAACAAAAGATAGCCATCTCTATGCGACCACCCCATCTTTGTTCCCACAATGGATTCATTTAGCAAGGCACTCAGAGGTTCCCGGACCCAGGGAGGAATGACAGACTAGGAACACAAAGGCCGGGCCAGCTGATGAGCCCAGGGACAGAGACTGTGCGATTCCCAAAAGTGAATTACAGGGAGCACGGGCAGCACACAGAGTGTGGAGCATTACCATAATCACATCACTGCACCGGTCCCCGGTTCCCAGCCGAGGCTGCTGTCAGCTACTTCTCATTCTGACCGTGGACTTCACACTCGTTTGCCACCTGCGGTCTCCTGTGCATGACTTCCTGGATGATACACTCTGAAGCCCATGCTTGTTTCTGGGTCCTGGATGGGTTTTTCCCATAAATTTAAAAATAACTTTTATCCAAAGAGACGGACAATATAGAAGTGTTCAAGTAGTCAGGGAAGAAGATGCTGGTGCTAAAATGATCTCCTATTTGTCTCCAAATCTGTGGCTTGGGAGAGCATTCTCACCCATCACAATATGACTGCAAAGTCAAAATCCTACTTTTGTGTATAACTTCAGACAGGTCTAAACAGGGTTACTATAAACTAAAATGTTGATTTGTAAGTTAGGTAGGTCTAAAGAAAGTTAATACAAATCAGAATATTGAGATCTAAAGTGGGTTCTGGGGACTTGCCTGGTGGCCCAGTGGTTAAGACTCTGTGTTTCCAGTGCAGTGGGCACTTGTTCAATCTCTGGTCAGGGAAGTAAGATCCCACATGCCATACAGTGAGGTCAAAAACATTAAAGCTGGCTCCACAGTGAAAGGCAGTGAGTAGGTCCACGCAGTCTGAAGCAACATTCCCACTTCATATTTTGCTAGAAGCTTTGACATATTTATTTCTTGACCACTGGGTATTTCATTTCCTCAGCACTGTGACATAAATTATTTTCACTTTTAATTTCTCTGGGACAGTTTGGGGCTGTCTGGAAAGAATACCACTCATCATCTCACTTTATAAACAGAGACATTGGTACTATAACCATGACCAAAACTGTAATAACACAGCAGCAATGATAATAGAAGACACGGCATTATTAAACAATAATTACGCCAGACACTCCAACTTAGACGATTCTAAATATTTCTAAATGAAGTTCTGGTTTAGCCATACAATGTTCTGTAAGAGGGCTCCAGGATCATTCCTGGTACATTAAAATGGAAAGAAACAGCAAAGCCAGGACACCTTTGCTTTTTCAAACAGTGGCACCAAAGAAGTCCAAATACAAATGTCTTGACATCTAGTCCAATACTCCAGGTCTTTAAAAAGCATCTTTCAGCCAAGATTCCTTGCCCAACTTGGCGAAGAGATAGAACCAGCTTCACAGGCCAAATTGTGACTTTGGATCATAACTAAAAATACACAATCATATGTTGTCCAAAGTTGGCAGGATATTCCCTTCTCCACTTATCTCACTGCCAAATGGAGGACATCATCTCAAGTGCTAGTGCTATAGCCATGAAAAAGATACTTCTAATCATGGGTAAAGAACGTATTTTTTATTTTGACATAAATAATGAGCAAAACCATAGAAGGACTTTTATTCAACCCTTCTAAGCAGAGGCTTCTGGGACCTTTGCTGATTTCTTGGTGGAGAATTTTTCAGAGGAAAGGGCATTTCTAAGTTTCCAATCCAGGAGGTCAGTCCTTCAGTGGGAAGCCATGGTCTCTTCATCAACATAGCCTACAACCATGCACCATACTTGTGACCATCACATCTGGCAAAACCGAAGTTACTGTGATAAAACAAGCTTCAAATTCAACAAAATATTCTAAATTTCTGCTTAAAATGCCTTCACTTCTTTTTATCTTTTTAAAAGGGACTAAAGCACCAAGAAGCAACAGTTAGGACTAGACATGGAACAACAGACTGGTTCCAAATTGGGAAAGGAGTATGTCAAGGCTGTATATTGTCACCCTGCTTATTTAACTTATATGCAGAGTACATCATGAGAAATGCTGGGCTGGATGAAGCACAAGCTGGAATCAAGATTGCCGGGAGAAATATCAATCACCTCAGATATGCAGATGACACCATCCTTATGGCAGAAAGCAAAGAACTAAAGAGCTTCTTGATGAAAGTGAAAGAGGAGAGTGAAAAAGTTGGCTTGAAACTCAACATTCAGAAAAATGAAGATCATGGCATCTGGTCCTATCACTTCATGGCAAATAGATGGGGAAACAGCGGAAACAGTGACAGACTTTATTTTGGGGGGCTCCAAAATCACTGAAGATGGTGACTACAGGCATGAAATTAAAAGACGCTTCCTCCTTGGAAGAAAAGCTATGACCAACCTAGACAGTATATTAAAAAGCAGAGATATTACTTTACCAGCAAAGGTCCATCTAGTCAAAGCTATGGTTTTTCCAGTAGTCATGTATGGATGTGAGAGTTGAACTGTGAAGAAAGCTGAGCACCGAAGAATTGATGCCTTTGAACTGTGGTGTTGGAGAAGACTCTTGAGAGTCCCTTGGACAGCAAGCAGATCCAACCAGCCCATCCTAAAGGAAATCAGTCCTGAATATTCACTGGAAGGACTGATGCTGAAGCTGCAACTCCAATATCTTGGCCACCCAATGTGAAGAACTGACTCATTGGAAAAGACCCTGGGGCTGGGAAAGATTGAAGGCGGGAGGAGAAGGGGACAACAGAGGATGAGATGGTTGGATGGCATCACCGACATGATGGACATGAGTTTGAGTAAGCTCCGGGAGTTGGTGATGGACAGGGAAGCCTGGCGTGCCACAATCCATGGGGTCACAAAGAATCGGACATGACTGAGCAATTGAACTGAACTGAGAGCATCATCAATCTATGCATAAGAAAATCAAGCACAATAATATTTGACACATCTTTAAGAATGACTGTGTTGTAAGACAGGACAGTGGGTCTACTCCTAACCCTACACCAGTCCATCTCCCTTCCCCATCTATGCCTCAAGCTCCTCCATTTCCACCATTCATTTCTCAATTACATGCCCTGCCTGTATTGAACACTGTTTTGCTTTTTTCAATACCGTGTATTTCTTGCCTCTTTCCCTGGATCATAAAACCCTCCAGCAGGATGGAGGAGTATATAATCAACCAATTTCTCTCAGTGCCCAGCACAAAATGGCATTTCCTAGCATGTCACTGACCATTAGGATGGAGGTTAAAACACCAGAGCCAGAATTTGCCACACTGCTATACAATATAAATATGCATTCATGGCTTACCTTTAAGGTCATTACCAAATCACCAAGAACAGAAGAAAACAATAGCCATTTAGTTCTAGTGTTTGCAGTCTTTCTAAATCACCAAAGGTATGACGAGGACACAGCCACAATTTTGTATAAAGCTTGAACCTGACAGCTAGTCACAGGGTTACAGGAAATGGACCAGCAAGTACCCACTGCCTCCGTGACTAAGTGTGAAATCACCCCTTTCCCGAGACCACGCCCTGCTCCCTTCCCACATTCTCTGGGTGTCACAAGCGGGCAGGACACAGTTGAAGACAGGTAGACATGGGTCTTCCTTTCTCAGCCATTTTACTTTTCCTTCTTTCTAGTCACCATCCTCAGCTTTGCCACCAGTCCTTGCTTCCCCCCGACCCTATAAAAACTATTATTTATTTTCCTTTAAAAACAGATATAAGAATTTGTCCTCAGGGTCACGCATAGAAGTTTAGACCCAATTTGAAAGGCTTTTAGGCAGCTTGGAACGCTGAACTTGTCACCTTAACGATGAGTTAAGGCAACAATGGGCATCTTATATCACTCGGTGGTCTCCACAATGTTTGATCCTTTGAGCATTTCTAAAGGCTGAAAAGACAAGAGGTCAAGGTGAAAGTCAGTTGGGTTCCTAGTGAGAGCTCTCTTTCTGGGTTGTAGATGGCTGCTTTCTTACCATGTCCTGCATGGCAACAGAACCAGTTCTTCTTTGAAAAGGGTCTGGAAATGTCTAATCAAGGGGCTTTTCCCCATCCCATTGGAGCTTCTCCTAGGCGCTGGGAGGGAGGCCTAACAAGAACTTGGGCTGATTTCTCCCCTTTATCCTTTTGCCTAGGGCAGTCCAGGCTGATTATCACCTGTAGGTCATCTGCCTCCTAGGCTCTTATCTGATATTCTAGGACTTTCCCATGTAGCACAACATGGGTACTACACTTTGGTAGCCTGAAATATGTAGGGAACACTGGACCTGCATAGGCATTTTCTTTATACTCTACACTGGTTTTTTTTTTTTTTTTGGCCACTCTGTAGCATGTAGGATCTGATTTTCCCAACCAGGAATAAAACCCAGGTCTTTCCAGTGGAAGCTTGGAATCTTAACCAGGGAAGTCCCTACATTCTACATATTGTTGTTTTTTTAAATAAAATGTCAATGTATGGCAAAACCAATACAGAACTGTAAAGTAAAATAAAAAATAAATAAATTTTTTTAAAAAAATAAAAAACAAAAAATAAATAAATAAATAAAAATAAATTCATCACCAACATTTTACAATCAAGAGATTTTACACATCAATTGAGAAGCCTCAGTGGTCCTTAGAGACGGGGAGGTCTGGCTGTCCATGGTTTGCATTTCTACCTGGCACCATTTAGACATGGAGACAATATTTCCCTTTAATACCCCATATCACCCCTCACTGTTGTGCCCCCAATATTACTCGTATTCAGTGTATACCTGCCGAGGCAGAAACTAGAGAGCACTTCACAAAACATGATTCCTCTTCTTTCTGAACACACAAGACTTTATCTCCCATCCTCCCTTGCAGCTAGGTGTGGTCCCGCCAGTGGAATGTAAGGGGTCACATTATGGTGACTGCTATAAAATCTCTCACAGGTGCTCATCCATGCTCTCTTCTCCTCCACTTGATGCAATCAAGCCATGTGTTAAAAACAGAAAGATGTCAGGTTGGCAGACCCACCTGCAAGGAATGAGACTAGTTTTACCATGTTTGAGTGATTATGCATTTTGAGTTCTTTTGTTACAGCAGCTAATATGACCTCAGCACACCTGCCTTTGAACTTCCTAGGAAGTCTGTGACATGATTTAATGTCTCACCTTACATTGATTCAGCCATTATTAACCTCTCTGAAAGGCACCATTTCTTACAGAAATCTACCCATCATGAACTTCAAAAGATATGCTTCCTTCCTGGAACTCCTTAGTAATTAGCTTTTTCTAACAACATTAATTTGTGCAGCTATGTTTGAGTCTGAATTTGCCTGGTCCTTAAATCTTCATCTTATACCCTAGTAATTCTGACTCTGATCTCTATGACCTTCTTTTTGGAAACGTAAGGGATTCTTACAAACATGAGAATTAAAATAAATATAATCACAGTCCTTGAAATCTGAAAAAATCCACTGAGGCAGTTTAGTCCATCAGTAAAAAAATTTTTCCAAGGTAACCAAGGTCGAGAAAACAAAAATGACTTGCCTAAAAATGACACAGCCAGAAGACATTAGAGAGAAGAACCAAACTCTCCTTTTTTCTTACTAATACAGTATACTTAACATTATCTTCCACCTCTGATTGCAACCCCAGTGTTATTTTGCCCTTCTCCACCCCACACACATATCTAGCAATTTATGTAACATTTATTATGTGCCAAGTACTATCTGAGTCTTTTACTTGCATTAAAAAAATTTTAATCTCAGAATAAATATGAGAAGTTGTATTATCATTTCTATGTTTCAGATATGAAAAAGCAATCGGTTAATGAAATTTTTAAAGATCACACAGCTAGGAGGTGGAAGGTAGGGTCTAGCTCAAAAATCCACATTCCTAAAGCCATGTTATATTTGCATGTTGCAATCTTATCCTTCTCTCTGGAGGAGCATCTTTGTGTCAGTTACCTTTTCTTGGGAAACAAAACACACAAAACATGGTGGCTTAAAACAATCATCACTCCTTTAGCCCCTGATACCGTGGGGTGGCAACTCTGGGCTGGGCTCAGCAGCACAGTTCTTCTGCCGGTCTCAGCCGGGCCCACTCATGTATGAGGTCAGCTGTCAAGTTAGCTGGTAGCTAGATGAGTTAGATGGCCTCACACTCATATCTGGGACCTTAGATGGGAGAGCCAGGATGACCAACGTGGCAGGGCCTGCCTCCACAGGGCCCCTCCTCCTCTAGCAGGCCAGTCAAGGCTTGTTTCCATGGTGATAGTTACAGTTTCCAAGAGCCTGAGAGCATTAAGAAAGGCAAGTACCAAAGCACAAGTACTTTTTAATCCTCTGCTTGTATCATATTTGCTGCTATTCCACCTCCCAAAGCAAGTCACAAGCTAACTCCAGTTTCAAAAATGATGAAGAGACCTTCAAAATTATACTGCAAGGGGCATGCAGAATGGAATGGAAAGAACTGAGGATATTTTTAATAATTCAGGTAATTGAATAGTTTTATTCTAGTATTTACTTCCCTATTTCTGCATAATACATGTGTATGGCTACCTCTGAAGTAACCAGTTTCAAATATGACTTTCTTGTTTATTATTTTAATAATTAAGAGCTTATCTTTTTTATCCCCCCACCCTTTTTTTTTTTTTTTTCGTTGCACCAAGCCGCATGTAAGATTTTAGTTCCCTAATCAGGGATCAGACCCATGCTCCCTGCAGTGAAAGCATGGAATCTTAAGCACTGAACAGCCAGAGATGTCCCTTTCCCTTTCTTTACCTCAGAAAGTTTGTACACCTTTCACTCAGATTCTTTAAATGTTAACAGTTAACAAAACTGATATAAAATGTATACATAAATATACATATATATGTATATTGACCCTTGAAGAACATGTGATTGAACTCTGTGGGTTGCGGTAAACAATCTGTCTGCAACGCAGGAAGCTGGGGTTAGGAAGATACCCTGAAGAAGGGAGTGGCAACCCACTTCAGTATTCTTGCCTGGGAAACCCCATGGACAGAGGAGCCTGGTGGACTACAGTCCACGGGGTCACAAAAGAGTCGAACACACCTTAGTGACTAAACAACAGTAACAACTCAGTGTTACATGATCCACAGTTAGTTGAATCTGCAGATTTGGAACCATGGATACAGAGGAACCAAAGATACAGAGGGCTGATTGCAAATTCTATGTGCATTTTTGACTGTGCCAAAGCTGAGCACCCCAATTCCCATACTGTATTGTTGAAGAATCATGATATATGAATATATATATGATATTCTTTGATTTCTACCATAGAGAATATGATAGAAGCATATATATTTATAAAATATATATATACATAAAACAGTATATATTTCCTCTCAATTATTTGAAAATAAGTTAAAATGACATGATGCTTCTTTACCCTTAAATATTTTGGTGTGTATTTCCAAAATCAAGGCTTACATAATCAACCATACAATTATTAAAAATTAGGAAATTAACTTTACAATTCTATCACCTGATCAATCTCAAACTGTCCAATATGGCAGCCATTAGTGACATGTGACTATTTATACTTAAATTTAAGTTAATTAAGATGAAGCATTCAGTTCCTTGGTCACATGAGCCACATTTAAAAGGCTCAATAGCCATATATTCCTAGGGACCATTGTACTGAATTGTACAGAGAACATTTCCATCATCACAGAAAGGCCCATTGGACAGTGTTGACCTATAGCTTTCAAATACTGTTTAGGATATAATTACAGATTTATAGACATAAAATAGGTATGTTTACAAGGTTGTAGTCACAAGGTAGTGATTGTTGCCTCCAATTTTTAGGTTTGGAGACAAAATTAGGAAAGTGAACTGGGCAGGAGTCCATGGATGTATATTAGATCAATTCTGTAGGCAAGGATAGGAGTCCAAATTCTATCATTTGAAAGACTTTTTTCTTACCATGATATCACATTCCATTTTAGAGAATGTCCATGTCTTAGGCCAGGTGCTCAAGAAGCAGAACCTGAGACAAGGTCTCATGTGCTTAAATCGGTCAAGCTCTTCTTTTGCTCAGGAAGAACTCCCAGAGAAATAGGAGGATGGGGAAGTAGGACAGGAGAAATGGGTCCCAGGAAGTGGCAATTTCAGATCCAGTCCCAGCCCGTCTGATTCTATGGGCTCCTGTGGCATGAATGATGGCACACGCTCTGTCCCACCTGGAAGCAAATGAGCGGGGCTTCCACACGCCCACACTGTCAGCCACCGGCTCCAGGCTGCACCAGCAGACACAAGCTCCCAGGTACTTCTGGACCCCTGTTTGCAGGATGGGCAAAGCAGCACCAGTAGCCCAAGGGTGGTCCCCTGAAGAAGGTCAGCAGTTCCCACTGCTGGCATCAAAGCACACAGAGGCTGAGGCATGACACCGTCAGCCAGTAGAGGGTCCAGGAATGCGGGGAGCAGCCTGATGGAAACCGTGAAAGAGTGTTCCACCTATTTTTATCAATAAAATGTGTTCATGAAACATCTCCCCATGTGGCCTTTTGTGTAAATAAAACTTAAACCTAGCTAATTTGTAAATAAATGCTCATTTACTTACCCTGGCCTCTTTCCATGAGACATTTGCTTGAGCCTTTAATATCTGTTGAGGAATTATGGGTGTGGTAGGTGTGGCCATCCTTGATAAGAAGCATAAAATCAAAGGGCAGGAACCATGGAAAACAGATCCAGGGACAACCTAGCGCAAAGCAGAGGAATCAATCCATCTCCCCCTGCCTGGCAATCCACACAGATGAGAGAAACCCATGCAGACTAGCTCAGTGAAGAGGGCATTGTTTTTCACCACACAAGAGGGCCTCAAGATGGCAAAATCCAGTGGGGCACTTTGAAGAAGTTGGGGAACCACTAGGAACAGACTCCATCTCCTCTTTCCTTTTTTCCTCCTTTCCTACCCCAGCTATCCAGTCCACAGGCCATGATGGCTCCAGGAGTAGATCCAGGGAAAGGACATCTCACTCTCTGAGTTACTTACGTCCTCAGCCAGGGCAGAATCCAATTGGCCCCACTCCCACGTCATGTGCCTCACTCTGCTCCAATCCCCAGAGACTGGGAAGAATGGGTCTGTCTCTGTAAAGATGGCCAGGGCTTCCGATGAAAATAAATGGGATGGCAGACTGTTTTCTTCCCCAAACCTCCAGTCCTCTGTACTCTTGAGACCCTTGACACTCTTCAGTTTGAGAAGCGGGGGTCTGATTCCCTTCTCTTGAACCAAGGCTGGAGCTGCTCTGACCAATCAATAGAATATGGCGGCAGTGGTGCGATGGAAATTCCAAGGCTGCTAGGTCATATAAAAGGTGCCGTTTCTGCCTGGTGCTCACGGCTCTCTCCATCTCTCTCTGTCTCCTTCTCTCCCTATTCACACTTGGGAACCTAGCCACCAGGCTCTGAGGAAACCCAGGTCCCATTGAAATGTCGGGTGTTGACGCTCCCACCAACAGGCCCACCTGAGGCCCCGCGACTAGCATCCACCACAAGCACCGTCACAGGACCTCCAGTCCAGCCTTCAAGCTGCTCCAAAGAACCCTGAATCGAGTACCGGTGAGCTATTCACCAAACCCTGTCCAAATTACTGATTTAGAAGCAAAATAAATATTGTTAGTAATGACTATTTTTGCTTCTGCTGGTTTGAGTCATTCGTTTGCGGGGAATCTGTTGCATAGTCATAGTAACTGGTTTCAGTGCACTTCAGCATTCCCATCGTGTCCCTCACTGGACTCATCCCTCATCTGGATTTCTGATGACCTTCATACTCCAATTCCCTTGTCCGGTCTCCTCACCTCACCGCCAAGCCAAGCATGGCACTAAGGAGTTGCAGAGGAGCAGTGTCTCCTTATTACATGGTTTCTATTCCTTTGAGGAGGATTTAGGATCCTCACTGCCCTCCCAGAACATGCAGGGTGGGAAATAAAAATAAGACCACTATGTATACTTTAAGTAAAGAGTGTGAAGAACAGTCAAAGATGACGCCAGTCAGCTTGGCCAGGTGTAGGATATGGAGTTTTTATATCCATTTGTTGGCATGACAAAATATATAGAGGAAAATCTGTATTTGTTCAAATACACTACTGTGCAGAGCCACTGAGATGTTGTTCCTCTTTGAATCCGTCCTGATCCAAGACCTGTGGGTTCTAAAGTGCCAGAAGTATGTCTCACACATCTTTCTGGAGTGACACCTCCTGATCCATCACACTGCAGGAAAGCTGGTGAGATCTGGGTCCTTTCTTATTATTTTGGCAAGTAGTAGCATCCTGGACCTCATATTACTTCATTTTTACAACATCATTAAGGGACTTACTTGGTAGTCCAGTGGTTAAGAATCTACATGCCAATGCAGGGGACATGGGTCCTCTCCCTGGTCTGGGGAGATTCCACATGCCATGGAACAACCAAGCCTGTGTTCTACCACAAATAACCCCACATGCCCAGTACTGAAGCCTACATGCCTAGAGCCCATGCTCTGCAACAAGAGAAGCCACCGCAATGAGATACCCTCACACAACTAGAGAGCAGCCTCCACTCGAAGCAACTAGAGAAAGCCCACACACAGCAATGAAGAGCCAGCACAGCCAAGAATAGAAAAATAAATTTTTAAAAAAATCATTAACTCATTAACCAATGGGGTTTATGTGGGGCAGGTGGCCTTGTCCAGTACAGTGGTTCTCCAAGTGTGACTGCTGGACCAGCAGGGTCAGCATCACATGAGAACTTGCTAGAAATACGAATCCCTGGACCCATCCAGAACTACTGGATTGGAAACTCTAGAAATGGGCCCAGAAGTTAGGCGTTTCTGATGCACTTTAAAACTTGAGAACCACTGGTCTGCTCAGGTCCAGTCAGAAATCACACCAGACTGAAGAGAGAATGTAATAGAAGGAATTGTTAACCAGGTATAAAGTTCCAGCTAGTAACTGAAGAGACAAAAACAGAAGGCCAGAGTCTCAAGGAGACAGAAGCTGGAGGAAGCAGGCTGCCCTCCCAGGGCTGGGGAAACAAAGGTAAGAGATTGGAATTATTAAAATTTAGATGGAGGAGAGGAGGGGCCCTGCAGGACTGAGAAGGGGCCTCTGAAAAGGATCAGGACTCAGCCGCTCCAGAGGGCGAGGCCCAGGCTTCTGAGGAGGGACCCTGGCGACTGGCACTGAGTGCCTGAGGGGGTGCGAGCAAGCTGATGCTGTGAATGGGAAATAAACCACAAACTGCAATTAACTCCTGCTGCCAGAGGATGAAGGGTACTCTGGTGATGCCCATTCAAACCAAACGCTTGGACTGCCTCCTCCAACCTTTTCGTCTCAATCTAGCACCCGCTATGGGCAGCACCTGGCAAAGCTAAACCAGGGGTTAGCGGGGGCTGAGCTCCAGAATGGAGAAGGCAATGGCAACCTCCAGTGCTCTTGCCTGGAGAATCCCATGGACGGAGGAGCCTGGTGGGCTGCAGTCCATGGGGTCGCTAAGAGTCGGGCACGACTGAGCGACTTCACTTTCACTTTTCACTTTCATGCATTGGAGAAGGAAATGGCAACCCACTCCAGTGTTCTTGCCTGGAGAATCCCAGGGACAGGGGAGCCTGGTGGGCTGCCGTCTACGGGGTCACACAGAGTCGGACACGACTGAAGCGACTTAGCAGCAGCAGCCCTCCAGAATTACAGAGTATACAGGGAGAGCTGAGAGATAATAGCCTAACAACTGCCAAGTTTATTTGGAGTTATTGTTTCCATGGAGTCTTATGTGGTCTCAGGACACACATCTCACTTGCGACAGGCTGCCCACTGCCTAGAAACCTGATGCCCACTGTACACTGAGTGCTGGGTGGTGACTCACTGACATACATGTGTGTGTTGGCAGGGGTTGGGGGGGTGTTCAGAAATAACAGTGTGCATTTTTGTTGGCCTTTCATTGCAAAATGGCCAAGAATGCTTTTCACCACTGTAGGGGATGAAGGCTAGAGAAGGAAGAATGGAAGGGGGCAGCTGAAAGAGCAGAGATTCCGGGTGAGGGGAAAGAACTGAAGGGTACTGTGGACTCAGAGCCTTCTGATTCTTCTGAGAATGACATGTACAGCAGCGTCGTCTGCTACTGTCTTCCTGGAACTTCAACATCCCTGATGAATGATACCTCCTTGGATTTCCAAGTGCTAGCACAGGCCCAGCAGGCATGCTCTGCGGCTCTTTCAGAGAGCTGTCTCCTGGGCTTTAAGAGAAGGTGGCCCGTCCCGAAGGCCTCCTCTGACAGCTGGCAGCCCCAACCCCAGCCCCTACTGCACAGGTCCTGTCAGTCCCCCTCCACTGTCAGGCAGCCCTGCCACAGCGGCTGAGACAGGTCTCTGGCTCTTTCAGGGAAGAGGGCATGATGCTCAGTGAAGAAAGAACATGCAATCTTTCAATGAAATTGAAAACACATTTTGAGGGAGAAGGAAATAAATCACCTGTTGGGCAGTGGAAAGTCATGAGAACTATTTCATGAGGGTCATGGATAGCTGGAGATCCCTTTGTATTTCTCAGGAAGCTCTAGCCCAGCTTTGACCATTTCTCAGGAAACCCCAAGAGAGTACCTTGGGAAATGCTGGTAATAAGATGCTTTTTACAGGAAGAAAATGAAGGTAAAAAGAAGAGACATTGTTCACTGTACTTGGGCCACACTTCCTTGGCAGTTCCTAGAACGAAAGCTTTTCCTAATGTTTGAGATCGATGCCCACTCTAAAACCTATCCTTAATGTACTGATTCCATGCAGAGCAACTGCTATGCCTCCACTCACACCAGCTCTGAACCAAAATAAATTTAAAAGATTTATCACAAGGAAAGCCGACTTCTCGTGCCTCTTTGTAGAAAGGAAACAATCAAACTATTACAATTTGATGTATCATCCAGCTTCAGAAGCCTCACTATGGAGAAAATGAAGCTCAAGTGATTTATCCTGGCACTCAAGGCCATCAAGAGTCTGGCCACACCCTTGTCTCTCACTAACCCCAAATTTCTGTTGCTTAAACACATGTTGGTGTTCATAGGCTTAAATTTATGTTCACAGACTTTCTTCCAACTTATACATTTTATCTCTTTATCAAGATCTAACTCAACTTCCCGGCTGCACTTGTTTTATGAGACCCTCTCCAACTAGGCACGTCATCTGTAACCTCTTCCCTCCTCTGTACTACTCAGCACCAACTTGCTCTCGTGAAAATGGGAGATGCAAAGGCAAGAGCCATGTATTATACAGTCACCTGCAGGAGACCCCAGTTCCATTCCTGGGTTGGGAAGATCCCCTGGGGAAAGGATAGGCTACCCACTCCAGGGTTCCTGTGCTTCCCCTGTGGCTCAGCTGGTAAAGAATCTGCCTGCAGTGAGGGAGACCTGGGTTCGATCCCTGGGTTGGGGAGATCCCCTGGAGGAGGGAAAAGCTACCCACTCCAGTATTCTGGCCTGGAGAATGCCATGGACTGTATAGTCCATGGGGTTGCAAAGAGTCAGACACAACTGAGCGACTTTCACTTTCACCGAACACTTAAGACATTTTCAACTGGGAGCATAAATGTGAAGGCATATGCCAGAGTTCTTGGTGACAAACAATAGAAAATGCCAAAAATATATATAAGGTACCTAAGAAACTAACAAAAAATATGCAAATATTTCATAGACAAATGAATTACTGAAGGTCATTAATAAATACTCAAAGTATTATACCATGTTCATTGATGGAAAGCCAAAATCATAAAAATGTTAATCAGCAAATTAAAATATAATTTTAATGTAATTTCAATAAAAATGTCTATATGGTTTTTTTTTATGAACCTTAATAATCAGATTATAAAATCTACACAGAGAAGCAAAAGCCCAATTACAGCCAGGTCAGTTTTAAAGAAAATGAGGATGAATGGAGGGAGAAATTCATTTCCCAAATATTCAATATTTGTATCAATAAGTACAGTGATGGTGATGAATATAGTATAGTATTGGCACAAAGATAAATATAAATAGAACAGAATAGAGACTCTTGAAACAGTCCCATTCATACATGAAAAGGTGACAGGTAACAGACGAGGGACCATAGATTATTGAGCAAACAATTGACTATGTATTTATGTTGCAGGTGGGACAGCTCATTACACACAAAATTAGGTCCCTGCTCTACGCCACACACGAAAGTCTATTTGGGTGGTCTAAAGGCTTAATGGGGACAATACAGGAGAGTCTGTTATGATTTGAAGGTAAAGTTCTCAACAATATACAAAAAAAAAAAACAACCCCACAAATCACAAAAATATAGATGAATAAATTCAACAACATTAAAAGTTAACATTTCTGTTTATTAAAAGACACCAAGGCTTCCCTGTTGGTTCAGCGGCAAAGAATCTGCCTGCCAACTTAGGAGACATGAGTTCAGTCTCTGGTCTGGGAGGATTCCACATGCTGTGGAACAACAAAGCCTGTGTACCACAACTACTAAGCCTGCGCTCTGGAGCCTTGGACCCGCAGCTGACTGAGCCCACTGCTGCAAATACAGGACGCCTGTGCGCCCTAGAGCCTGGGCTGCCCAACAAGAGAAGCCACCGCAGGAACCCTCACACTACAGCCAGAGAGCAGCCTGCTTGCTGCAACCAGAGAAAAGGCCACACAGCAACGGAAACCCAGCACAGCCCAAAACAAAACAAATAAATAGAATTATATACATATATAAGACACCATTAAAAAAATAAACTCAAGCCACAAACTGGAAGAGGGTTATTGCACTGCTTGTCATGCATGGTAAAGAATCACTGTCTGGAAGAGGGACCTCACTCCCACAAACAGGCAAGAGAAAGACCAACAACTCAAAAGGGGAGAAAATGGGCAAAAGATGTGCTTACTGAAGAGGAAATTCAGATATCCAATCATCATCTAGAGAGGGAATCAGTTTCACAAGTAGTCAGGAAAGTGCAAATTGAAACAAAGTACAGTGTTCTAGTCATCAAAATTTGGTTAGAAAAATTGAATAAGTATGATATCAGTGTTAGGGAAAGTATGAAACAATAGGACACAGAATTATGATTACACAGTGGCGGGGTTGGAACAGAGGCAACCACCCTGGAGAGCAACTTGGCACCAGCCAATACGTTGGAAGATACTATAAACACGCAGGGACTCAAAATTCCACTCTGAGGAATAGACCTCAGGCAATGCTCCCAGGTGAAACTAATACTGCTTCATTCCCCTTTTCCAAAGGGAGGTAGGAAATGAGCTAGAAGCTCAACTAAACATACAGTTAACACCCCAAGGTCCTTTAAAGAGGATTCAAACTCCACCAACCATTTATTCTGGGATTTTCCGGGTGGCACCAGTGGTAAAGAACCCACCTGCCAACGCAGAAGACATAAGAGACACAGGTTTGCTCCCTGGGTCAGAAAGATCCCTGGAGAAGGCAATGGCAACCCCCTCCAGTGTTCTTACCTGGAGAATTCCATGGACAGAGGAGCCTGATGGGTTACAGTCCATGGGGTCACAAAGAGTTGGACATGCCTGAAGTGACTTAGTACATATTAAGTAAGTGTTAATCGCTCAGTCGTGCCCAACTCTTTGCAACCCCATGGACTACAGCCCACCAGCTCCTCTATCCACGGAATGAATTCTCCAGGCAAGGATACTGGAGTGGGTTGCCATTGCCTTCTCCTGGGGATCTTCCTGACCCAGGGATTGAACCCAGATCTCCTGCACTGCAGGCAAATTCCTTACCGACTGAGCTACACACGTGGCACGAGCACTTATTCCAATGGTTCTCAAAAAGCAGATGCTTAACACTGACAGTTACTTTGACATTTAAATTGTGAGTGATAGCAACCAATAGAAGTCTGTGTCTTGGGTAGCCATTCAGCCCTCACTATCAGAACACACATAGGATTATAAAGGAGCTTAATTCCCAAAGATCAAGTGTCCTAAGACTGGTTTTGCAGCTTGCCACCTATGATCCAATTGAGACTTTGACCCAAATAAATTTTAACGCCAGGGAAAAGGATAGCCTCTGAATGAGGATGTCATCAGGTCAACAGTTTTAAATCTGCAACTCACCTGGGAAAACTTTTAACTAGAACCAGGTTTGCCAGAGTGAAAAGGCCCAATTTTTGACATGGAATGCTCAGAGACCACTACGGTTCGGGTTCCAGCTTTACAACCAGAACGGATTCATTATTCCATCCACTTTATACCAAGAAAGAGGGAGACCGAGGCAAAGCAAAAGGTAGGCTCAGCAAGGTTTCCAACAAGGGGCCTATCTTTTGTCCGTTGCTTTTAGTGGCTTTCAATCTGACCTATCAAAGGTATACCCTCGGCTCCAAAAAAGGGGAAAGAAACTATAGCTTTGTATTCCCAATTCATGTATCTTTGCCTGCAATCTTGCATTCAATTTCAGTGTAATTTGAAGAGGCCTATTCTTTTACAAAAAGGTCCCTCTTCCCACCAGGCTTGTTTGTTATTTTATGTGTTTCTGCATCACTTGTAGACTCTGCTTTGATCTGCATTCCTCCTGGATGTGGGGTTTCCTTTTCAGCTACCAAAAGGAAAGCTGGTTTGTTTGAAATTCTGTTTATTTGGATTTTTTTTTTTCTGCTAGCCTAAAGTCCCTATCTTTATCAGGATGCGCAGAGCTCCGTGTCTGCCCAGCTCAAACATCACTCATTCTCCCTAAGGAAAAAGCAACTTGGAAATCATACAGCTTGCCCGGTTGTCTCTGGAATATTCTGGGAAAGAATATTCAGGGTTTAGAGGTTTCAGTTTAGAGCTTAAGAGAAGTGATTCTTGACCAGATATATTTAATCAGTAGTGGATCTTTCAGGTTTGGATTGAGGGGGGTGGAAAGTTTCCTCTCTCATTATTGCTCAACTAGGAATTTTCTCAGCAAGCCCCGGTAAAAACCTACACCATCCTCAGAGCAAGAAAATCCAAGGCCGGGTGGCATTGCTGTAGTGATGTAGGCCAGCATGGCCATGTGGACCCAGGAAAAGAGAAAGTCAAAGTCACAGAAAAGTGATGATATCTCTGGGTCACAGTCTCCAGAATAATTTCCTTTCAAAAGAAAAGTCAACACCTGACTCATGCATGGCTACTAGGCTGCAACTCACAACCCAGGCTCTGATTAGTGAACACTGGCTACATGAAACATCTTGGTCACCTTAGGCCCCCTCGAGAAAAAGAAGCCACAGTCACAGGATTACAGATGCCTTCCATGGCGTGGAAGGATGTGGCACACTCAGAGCATCATCAGTGAGGGCATCTAGAGGTGCCAGGTCAGGGTCAGATCTTTGTCTTTGATGTGTGTGTGCATGGGATGGTGGAGGGGGACCACTTGTTGGGGGCAGGACATGGGTTCCTTCAACCAATCCCATGGTTTACTGCTTATGACCTATAAATGAGATTGGCTCTCAACCAACATTGCTTCCTAGGGACAGTTCTTCGGAAGACTGAAGCAGTCTATAGACAAAACACGGGGAGGAAATAAAGGCTGTCTGAACAGGGAAGACAAGAGACAGTCTCCCACATCCTCCAAACACCTCTTTGATGGGGAAACAGGATGTGTTCCCCAAAGAGCTTAGGAGACAGTCACCTCGCTGGATGGCAGCAGCCGGGACCCTCTCTTTGGAAGGTTAGCCAGCAGGATTCAATCTCAGAATCCAAACAAACTTAAGAAAACAATAGGCAGGACCAGGAAGGAATGGGAATTATTTGTCTGTTTTTAATAGAATCCTGACTTCAAATTACAGCTTTGCTCTAGGAAAAAAAAAAAAAATCACAGTTTTCTTTAAAGTTACACATGAACAGTTTCTGGCTTCAAAAGATAGAGATCAAAATAAACTCCAGTTGTTGCCTAAGAATCACCTCCTTTCGTGGAGACACCGGGCCTCACTCCATTTAGGGCCACCTTGGGATGGGTGGTGAGTCTAGAAAATAAGAATGGTTAAGTAAAATGACTCCACATAGAGACTGCTCAGCTATTCAGGCAGTGACAAACCCCAAATAGGAATTAAGAGGACTTGTTTACACCAGACTCTGGACTGTTCTGATTTCTTAGCTCCGCCATCATAGGGGAACCTTTGAGGCTCCGAGAGGCAGCAGAAGCTTACACCCTCCTTCAGTTACCGAAGCTCAGAAGTCCACGTGTTTGAAAAAACCAGGACTGTCAATCCAGATGTCTTTGTTTTAACAGAACATTGACATTAGACTTTGCTCCTTCAAAAAAGAGATTCTGTTCACGTTTTAAGCGTTATTTGTGAGGTCTAGAAAGAAAGTGGGGTGGAGTCAAACTGAATTGAGGATTTCATTCTGGCAGATCCAGAAGAAACAAAAGGATCCCCTGTGGAAAATTTTGGTTTTGAGATGCAAACTGCAAAGGAAACTCAGTAAAGCGGACAAAATTGTCTAGACATTTAATAAGAGGAGAAGCCTGCCTTCTTTTCAGCATCCCCCAGGTGTAAAAAAAAAAAGTATATTATGCCAAAGCATCACTGGCATACAGATTCTAGATTTACAAAATGTCTCATCCTCATCTTATCCTTCATGTCTTATGTGCCAAAATGGGACCCAGTAAGAAATGGTGGCTCTTCTTGGAAGAACTTGACATCACACACTCTGGTTTACGAAAATTCTCCTCTAAAAGGGTCAACATTTGAGTCCTATTAATAAGCTTGCCCCGAGAATCCCTACATGAGGCCAGAATCCCAACCCACAGCGCCTGGAGAACTAACTAATATCCACTTGCCCCCTCCACCCCCACCCCAGCCGGTAAGCAAAGGCACATACTCAAAACTCCCAGAGGGGCTGGGGCAGGCTGTGCAAAGTGTGGACGTTGGCCCAGCAGCAGGAGCATCTAGAAGCTTGTTAAAAAGCAGCTTCTCAGGCCCCACCCCTGCTGTGTTACATCTGCATTGCTGTGGGTGAGAGGAACGAATCTGTTTAAGAATTTTATTTATGTATTGGCTGCACTGAGTCTTAGTTGCAATGCACAGGATCTAGTTCCCGGACCAGAGATGGAACCCAGGTCCCTGGAAGGATGAAGTCTTAACCACTGGGCGACCAGGGAAGTCCCTATTTAACACTTTTTCAAAGCAATTCTTCTGTACATTTGACTGTGAGAAGCACCCCCCTTGGGAGATCTTAGGAAGCTGTTTGGCAGCTGACAGGTCAGCCCTGCAGGACTTTATAAATGCAGTAAGGGCTCAGCAGGGGGCAGGGAGCAGAGCCTCCCAGAGGGGACTGGGAGCATCCACCCCCCTGCATGAAAAGGAGCTTCAGAGTCAGCCAAGCTCCTTGGGATGAGGAACTTCATCCACCCAGCAGCGTGTGTGAAGCGGCTGCAGCCGTGTCCATCAAACAGGGAGGTGTTCAATTCGATCTCTAGTGAACTTGGAACCCTTCCTGCCAGCCTTGTCACATTTCCGGTGGCCACACAAAAGAAGTGCAGGTTCAAGGCCAGAAACTTCGACAAGCCCTCTCACATGAGAGTGGGCTCTTCATTGGCCTCAAGTTGGGCCTCTCTTGACACACACACTCACACACTCATACACACTCTCACACACAAACTCACACATACACTCTTACATACACACACACAAACTGTCACACACACATACTCACACACACACACTCA